>NC_059219.1:32285019-32585019 GCF_020615455.1 Coregonus clupeaformis | reverse complement strand
TCACACAGTGATACAGAGCCGTACAAAAACCTCCCTCAGTCAGACTGCACAGTGACTGTACTGCTACAGCTGGGACCTACTGCAGGTGCTGAGGGGGAGGAGACAGTGACATGGAACACTGGTCAGTAAGGAGGTCAACTTTGAATTTGTTTAGAAAGCATCATCATGTTCCCCATCATTATCATCATCATCATCGTTATCATGGTTGTAACTCATTATATTTGTCATGACCTGAAATGTCACTTAAAAAAGTCAGATATTTTGAAACAAAATATTTATGTATTTATTTGTATCTTTATTTTTCCAGGCTAGTCTCATTGAGATTAAACATCTATTTTATAAGAGAGGCCTGGACAAAATAGCAGCACACAAAGCTTTACACACAATTTACAACATAAAACACAAAGCAGTTTTAAACCATACATTGACACATTGAGAAGGCAATAATTATTTGGGGAGATGTGCTGCATTTAGGGGTCAAAACGTTGACAGCCCCCCACTTAAATGTCCATCATAGTTTTTACCCTAGCTACAGTAGTCAATCAAAGAGATGAGCTCCTGCAATTTCATGTCCCTTTGAAGCTCCTTCCAAGTGGAAGGGCCAGAGAATTGGAACACTTTTTTTACCCAGCTCTGTACAGGCCTCAGGCACAGTCAACAAGACACAGTCATGTGTAGACGGTAGTTGTAATTTGTCTGCTGGACAATTTAGGTTCACAGGTCAAATGGGAGCTATTACCAGTCCACATGAGAAGCCAAACAAAAGGTGTTATGACCTCAACATTACTTAAAAGTTACAATCACTTCAGCCCCACCAAAACAAGTTCCCAAATTGACCTCACAACCAAATGTCTAATTTTAATGGATGTATAAATCTACAGCAAAATATTAACTTTTTGTCATGAGTAGGTTACTGACTGCTAGACCTGCGAATGAGACCTGATGCTGGACTCAACCATGAGACACATGTACACTACATACACTATCTACACTTCACTATCTACACTACACTATCTACATTATCTACACTTCACCATCTACAATATCTACACTATTTACATACACTATCAACACTACACTATCTACACTATATACACTATCTACATAAACTATAATACTAATTTTTTCTGTCATTAATTACATGATGGCATATCTGTTATGTCTCCCTTCCTGAATCCACCATAGAGGTTAAAACCAGTCACTCCCTCACATCTGGCCCAGTCCAGGGTATTTCAGGCAGTGAAACTGTTCAACTGCTAGACTGGTAGCTGTGGGAGTGAAACTGAGATTTACATAGACAGGGCTGGGTGGTTCTGCTTGTCCCAGAATAGAGCAGCACTGTCACCAGATGTTCACTCTGTCCCCAGGGGGCTGGAGGTAGAGAAGATCTGGGGAAATGTAATGAAGTGTACACTACACATTGTTGAAAAACCATTGCTACAACATCTAATTTAATAAAATCATATTAGGAATTAAACATTAAAAATATACATATTTTATGGAGAGTAACTATTTAGAAGTGTGGGTTCTGAGAGCAGATCTTAGAGGTATTATTATCAAATATCACTAATTATCATCACTGGTATTGATGCTACAGTATAACAGGATAATTCAGTTGTAGAAATGATTTCAGAGTATTTGTTGGATCAGATGCCCGTTTAATTCTGTTTGAAAACATGAGAGTAGCTATATGCTACAATGCTGAAATTATGAAAGAAGCTGATTGATCTAAATTAGTATGAAATGTGCTGCCTATTCATGAGATAGTGATCACTGGAATCATGATTAAATCAACTCTTGGGGTTATATTTAAAGCAAAACAAGCTTTATTTAAACTCAGAGGCAAGAAGACATGCACAACTTAATCTCAAAATAGTTCATTTAGCACATAACACTACTGATATTATTCACTATATACTATAACATTCAGCTCTAAAACACTAATGTTTCCAGAACTAACACCACGTGGGGACTCTCTAGAACCCTACAATGGCTTCTAGACACTACAGTGACTTCTCCGGAAGGCGGCTGAATCACTGGTGTCGTCATGGGTAACCCTGCAGGTGTACACCTCTCCCTCTTCCCAGAGTGCCTTGCTCAGGGTCAAGGTGCTGCTGCGGCTGTAGTGGCCACCCTTCTCTTCTTCTGTGGTGGTCAGGACCCCCTCCTTCACCTCCGCCCGTGCACCTCCCAGCTCACCATCGCCCCCTGGGGGGAGTAGCCACTCAGCAAGCAGGTCAGTGTGGCCGAGCCCCCGGAGAGCTGCTCAGAGGACGGGGGGAGCAGAGACACTGTGGGCCTGACAGAGGAACCAGCTGGAGGAGAGAAGAGAGAGGAGGGTCAGCTACCACTACTCTCTAATGGAATATATTAGGAGAGGAGAGGAGAGGAGAGGAGAGGAGAGGAGAGGAGAGGAGAGGAGAGGAGAGGAGAGGAGAGGAGAGGAGAGGAGAGGAGAGATGGTCAGCCACTATACTACTACTACTACTACTACTACTACTACTACTACTACTACTACTACAACATTAGGAGAGGAGAAGGGAGAATAACTGCCCCGAGGAGGGGGGAGAAAAGACCCTGGCCATGTAAAAATACCCATACTACCATACTAAATAGTATGCGAAAAAATATTGTTTTCTAGGATATGAAATTCGAACATTGTACTCAGAATACTCCATCTAATGCACGGTTGCGTTGACTCCAGCCATTTGTTCATTTTAGTACATCCTGTCAATGTATCTGATTATCAGCTGTTGTCGAACACGTGAGTCAGAAAAGACGAATGAAATCTACTACTGTACATCAAAAGCCAAAATGAGTATGCAGTTTAAGTATATAGTACGCTAATATGGGTTTTCTGACACGGCCACTGTGATATCAGTGAACAAAACAATTTCAGATAAACCATAAAAAGTATAAACAACTAGCCACAGTACAGACAACAACCAAGAACACTTCATCTATAAATAAATAGGCAAATGAAAAAAAGTCTAGACCGATTTTTAGACATAACATGTATGGTACATTCATGCTGTACAGTTGAGCCCACGTAGAGCAACACAACTCTGAGGGAAGGTTTCCCGGACACAGCTTAAGCCTAGTCCTAGACTCAAAAGCACTTTCAATAGAGATTCTCCATTGAGTTTAGTATTTTATTTCAGGACCAGGCTTAATCGGTGTCTGGGAAACCGCCCCTAAATCAAAAAAGACATGCAGTAAACAGATACAACATATAGTCTGGATAGAGTATCAATTAATATTCACAATATATAATCAGATATGAAAACTACATGTGAATTTATTTCAAATCTACTCTGAGATGCAGTACAAGCCCAAAATGACCTCAAAAAAACTATTCAGAAATATAGATGAGGGTCACCTGTAAACTGTGTTAACATCTACTATGAATACAATACAAATTGTTTCTTATATTATAGAAATAGTAGTTGCTACTTCTCAACAGAACAATGAGCTGACATTCAATACTGTATATTAAAATGTGCACTTTTGAAATTGCATGTTTGAATACTTATGGTTTTATTTCCAAATAAGCTTGGTGGTAAGTAAACAATTCTCTCACTTCGGTGACTCTGCCCTCTACCAATCTACCAATCTGTCCACAGAAATCTCTAAAAAGATATAGCCTAAAAGTATTTACTCTGAAGAAGATGATAACGTCTCATAACGTTGTTCAATAACATGAATACATTTAGTTTTATGAGAGAAAGACAAAAATTGACTTAATTTTCAGCACCATTTTTGTGCCGCTTCCAAATGTCCACCACAGTGATTCATTCTGGTGAAGTCTCCATACAAAAACCTCCTTCACACAAGAGTGAGAACCTTCATGCACAGAAAACTCTCAGTACCATCCTGATATTACTTAGTATTAAGTACTGAAGTACTAGTATAATACAATAGGGACTGACAGTTCTGAAGTACTAGTATAATATAATAGGGACTGATAGTACTGAGGAACTAGTATAATACAGTAGGGACTGATAGTACTGAAGTACTAGTATAATACAATAGGGACTAATGCAACAACATGTTTCAGCTCAGCATTCAACACCATAGTTCCCTCAAAGCTCATCACTAAGCTAAGGATCCTGGGACTAAACACCTCCCTCTGCAACTGGATCCTGGACTTCCTGACGGCCCGCCCCCAGGTGGTAAGGGTAGGTAAGAACACATCTGCCACACTGATCCTCAACACGGGGGCCCCTCAGGGCACGCCCCCATTCTCATCGACGGGACTGTAGTGGAACAGGTTGAGAGCTTCAAGTTCCTTGGTGTCCACATCACCAACGAACTATCATGGTCCAAACAAACCAAGACAGTCGTGAAGAGGGCACGACAAAGCCTATTCCCCCTCAGGAGACTGAAAGGATTTGGCATGGGTCCTCAGATCCTCCAAAAATTATACAGCTGCACCATCGAGAGCATCCTGACTGGTTGCATCACCGCCTGGTATGGCAACTGCTTGGCCTCTGACCGTAAGGCAATACAGAGGGTAGTGCGTATGGCCCAGTACATCACTGGGGCCAAGTTTCCTGCCATCCAGGACCTCTATACCAGGCGGTGTCAGAGGAAGGCCCTCAAAATTGTCAAAGACTCCAGGCACCCTAGTCATAGACTGTTCACTCTGCTACCGCACGGCAAGCGGTACCGGAGTGCCAAGTCTAGGTCCAAAAGACTTCTCAATAGCGTCTACCCCCAAGCCATAAGACTCCTAAACAGCTAATCATGGCTACCCGGACTATTTGCACTGCCCCCCCCATCTTTTTACGCTGCTGCTACTCTGTTAATGATTTATGCATAGTCACTTTAACTCTACCCACATGTACATATTACTTCAACTACCTCAACTAGCCGGTGCCCCCGCACATTGACTCTGCACCGGTACCCCCCTGTATATATAGCCTCCCTACTGTTATTTTATTTGACTTCTGCTCTTTTTTTCTCAACACTTTTTTTTTTATTCTACTTTTTTATTAAAAAATAAATGCACTGTTGGTTAAGGGCTGTAAGTAAGCATTTCACTGTAATGTCTGCACCTGTTGTATTCGGCGCATGTGGCCAATAACATTTTATTTTATTTTATTTGATTTAATACAATTTCACAGACTTACGGTATAAGGTATTTAAAATATGATAACAATCTGTATATGTATAAGTTAACAGTTATGAATGTGGGTCCTTACCAGGAAGACTATTTAGGCGCAGGAGGTGTGAATCAAATAATTGGGTTTATTTGGCCAATACAGCAGTCTGCAGCAATGATTAAACCAAATACAGTGCGACTTAAATGCGATAAATATTGGGAAAAACAAAACACACGGGTGAATAACCCGGCGATAAAAGTCTCATAATGCTCAACATGAGCTAGCGACACCTCCACATGGAACAATAACACACAAAGACATGGGGGAGCAGAGGGAATAGTTATACAGAGACTGATGAGGGGATATGTACCAGGTGTGTGTGAAAAACAAGACAAAACAAATGGAATTATGAAAAGAGGAGCAGCATTGGCTAAAAGGCCAGTGACGACGAACGCCGAAGCCTGCCCGAACAAGGAGAGGAGGCAGCCTCGGAGGGATCCGTTACAAAAACAAGCTTTATTTGAACTCAGAGGCAAGAAGACATGCACAACTTAACCTCAAAACAGCTCATTTAGCACACAGCACTACTGATATTATTCATTATTATACTGTAACATTCAGCTCTAAAACACTAATGAGAGGAGAGGAGAGGGTCAGCTACTACTACTACTACTACTACTACTACTACTACTACTACTACTACTACTACTACTACTACTACTACTACTACTACTACTACTACTACTACTACTACTACTACTACTACTACTCTATAACATTTTTAGAGGATACGGGAGAAAAGACTGTGTTATCAGTGAACAAAACCATTTCAGATCAACAACACACTCAGGATAAACAACTAGCTACAGTACAGAGACTAACAGAGAACAACGAAACACTGAATCTATTAAAATAAACATCAATGAAAAACACTGGACGGATTTTTAGACAAAACTATATATTAGATAAATGTATGTTACATTCATGCTCTACAGTTTATCAAACCAAGAGCAACAAAACACTAGGAGGGGGTTTCCCGGACACAGATGAAGCCTAGACCTAGACTAAAAACCACTTTCATATAGTCTGGATACAGTTGACCTGCAATACTGTACAGGATATAATGTTGCTGGAGGAGAGATGGCTGCCGTTTTATGGGCTCCTAACCAATTGTTCTATTGTGTGTGTTTTTTCACGTTATTTGTAACTTATTTTGTACATCATGTTTCTGCCACAGTCTCTTATGACCGAAAAGAGCTTCTGGATATCAGGACAGTGATTACTCACATCGTACTGAACCAAACCATCAAGCGCTATGATGAAACTGGCTCTCTTGAGGACCACCACAGGAATTGAAGACTCAGAGTTACCTCTGCTGCAGAGGATAAGTTCATTAGAGTTACCAGCCTCAAGAAATTGCAGCCCAAATAAATGCTTCACAGAGTTCAAGTCACAGACACATCTCAACATCAACTGTTTCAGAGGGGACTGTGTGAATCAGGCCTTCATTGTCAATTTGCTGCAAAGAAACCACTACTAAACGACACCAATAAGAAGAAGAGACCTGCTGGGGCCAAGAAACACAAGCAATGGACATTAGACCGGTGGAAATTTGTCCTTTGGTCTGGAGTCCAAATTTGAGATTTTTGGTTCCAACCACTGTGTTTTTGTGAGACGCAGTTTGGGTGAACGGATGATCTCCGCATGTGTAGTTCCCACCGTAAAGCATGGAGGAGAAGGTGTTATGGTGTGGGGGTGCTTTGCTGGTGACACTGTCTGTGATTTATTTAGAATTCAATGCACACTTAACCAGTATGGCTACCACAGCATTCTGCAGCCATACGCCATCCCATCTGGTTTGGGCTTAGTGGGACTATCATTTGTTTTTCAACAGGACAATGACCCAACACAACTCCAAGCTGTGTAAGGGCTATTTTACCAAGAAGGAGAGTGATGGAGTGATGCATCAGATGACCTGGCTCCACAATCCCCGACCTCAACCAAATTGAGCTGGTTTGGGATGAGTCGGATGGCAGAGTGAAGGAAAAGCAGCCAACAAGTGCTAAGCATATGTGGGAAGTCCTTCAAGACTGTAGGAAAAGCATTCCCGGTGAAGCTGGTTGAGAGAATGCCAAGAGTGTGCAAAGCTGTCATCTAGGCAAAGCATGGGTATTTGAAGAATCTCAAATCTAAAATATATTTTGATTTGTTTAACACTTTTTTGGTTACTACATGATTCCATATGTGTTATTTCATAGTTTCGATGTCTTCACTATTATTCTGCAATGTAGAAAATAGTATTACCTCAATTACCTCCACTAACCGTCTCCCGAGTGGCGCAGTGGTCTAAGGCACTGCATCGCAGTGCTAGCTGTGCCACTAGAGATCCTGGTTCAAATCCAGGCTCTGTCGTAGTCGGCCGCGACTGGGAGACCCATGGGGTGGCACACAATTGGCCCAGTGTCATCCAGGGTAGGGGAGGTAGTGGCCGGCAGGGATGTAGCTCAGTTGGTAGAACATGGCGTTTGCAACGCCAGAGTTGTGGGTTTGATTCCCACGGGGGGCCAGTATGAAAAATTCAAAAAATAATGTATGCACTCACTAACTGTAAGTCGCTCTGGATAAGAGCATTGACTAAAATGTAAATGTAACTGGTGCCACTGCACTTTGACTCTGTACCGGTACCCCCTGTATATAGCCTCACTGCTGTTCATTAATATATATTTTTTCCTCTGTTTTTCTTCTATTTTGTTCTTTTTTTTTTACTTATCAATTTTTTACTTAACACTTATTTTTCTTAAAACTGCATTGTTGGTTAAGGGCTTTTAAGGTAGCATTTCACTGTAAGGTCTACACCTTTTGTATTCGGCGCATGTGACAAATACAATTTGATTTGATTTGATTTGATTAAAAATTCACCATTTTAAATAAGACACAACACTTTGTACCGTATGAATACAGTACAAAGTGTTGCTTACATTATAGAAATAGTAGTTGTTACATCTCGACAGAACAATGAGCTGACCTGCAATACTGTATATCAAAAGATGCTCTTTTTAAATCGCACATTAGAATACTTTTATTGCCGAATTTACTTGGTGGTAAATGAGCAATTATTTCAGTTCGGTGACTCCGCCGTCTAAAAATCTAAGAATTTGTCCACAGAAATCTCTAAAAATATATACCCTAAAAGTTTTCCCTCTGGAGAAGATGACAACATCTCACAACGTTGCTCAATAGCATGATTACATTTAGTTTTATGAGAGAAAGACAAAAATTGACTTAATTTTCAGCACCAGTTTTGTGCCGCTTCTAAAAGCTTCCACAGTGATTCATTCTGGTGAAGTCGCCGTACAAAAACCTCCTTCACAAAAGAGTGAGCACCTTCATACACAGAGCACTCTCAGTACCACCCGAATAGTACTGGAATACTAGTATAATACAATAGAGACTGATAGTACTGAAGTACTATTATAATAAAATAGGGGCTGAATGTACTGAAGTACTACTATAATACAATAGGGACTGATAGTTCTGGGTTATGAGTATAATACAATAGGGACTGATAGTACTGAAGTGCTACTATAATACAATAGGGACTGATAGTACAGAGGTACTGTCACGACTCCCTCCGAAGCTGCCTCCTCTCCTTGTTTGGGCAGGCTTCGGCGTTAGGTGTCACCGTTCTTCTAGCCAATGCTAATCCTGTTTTCATCATTCCATTTGTTTTGTCTTGTTTTTCACACACACCTGGTACATAGCCCCTCATCAGTCTCTGTATAATTATTCCCTCTGCTCCCCATGTCTTTGTGTGTTATTGTTCCATGTGGAGGTGTCCCTAGCTCGTGTTGAGCATTATGTTACCTTTATCGCCGGGATATTCACCCGTGTGTTTTGTTTATCCCAGTACGCATTTAAGTCGCACTGTATTTGGTTTAATCATTGCTGTGGACTGCTGTATTGGCCTAATAAACCTCCTGCGCCTGGCTCTGTCCTAATCAACTTGTTACAGAATAACACACCCAAACAGCATGGAGTCAGCAGGAGCGGGGAATATGTCTGGTGTCATTGAGCGGGTCCGGGAGCATTCCACCATGTTAGCCAGCTAGGGCGAAGCGATGGATCGGTTTCTCCAGGCCGTCCAGCGCCTGGAGAAGAGAGGATATGACCATGCGGAACCAGCTGAGCGACCGGATCAAGCCACCCACACACCAGCAACCAGTGGTATTCACCTGTCTCTACCGAGGGAATACGACGGGACAGCTGCCCGCTGCCAGGGTTTCCTCCTGCAGCTGGACCTCTACCGGATCGGGAGGAGGTGTCCGCCCTCATCTTCTGCCTCTCGTGGAAAGCCCTGGAGTGGGCCAATGCGGTCTGGAGTGAAGGAGGAGAATCGTTGGACAGCTACGGAGAGTTCGCTCGCCTCTTCTGTGCAATCTTTGATCATCCCCCCGAAGAAAGAGAGGAGGGCGAGCGTCTGTTCCATCTGAGGCAGGGGACGAGGACCGCGCAAGACTTTGCCCTGGAGTTTAGAACCATAGCGGCTGGGTCCGGGTGGAACAAGCGGTCCCTCATCAACCATTTCCGATGCGGCCTGCATGAGGACGTCCGAAGGGAGCTAGCCTGCCGGGATACCACTCTGACCTTCGACCAACTGGTGGACATGGCCATCCAGTTGGACAACCTGCTGGCTTTGAGAGGACGTCCTGGAAGGGGCCTGCTCATTTCAACCCCCTCACCCCGGCTCACGTTCAAATAGAGCTGGGTGGTGCAGCATTCCGGGAGAATGGAGGACGACAGACCCAGTGTCACTCTTGTTGCAGAAGAGGATATTCTGCTGCACGATGTTGTCAGAGATCTTCTGGTTCTGGAGGCGGCAGGCAGGGCACTCTCATGTCACCCAAGGTAGCACAAACCCACACTCGTTCAGAGCCCTCTGCTGCGCATTTAACCATCCACGTCAACTTCCGTGATTACACGTGTCACGCCCTGACTCTGGGGACTCTTATTTGTTGAGTCAGGGTGTGATTTTCTATGTTGTATTTTCTATGTTTGTGATCTAGGTTTTGTAGTTCTATGTTTGGCCGGGTGTGTTTCCCAATCAGAGGCAGCTGTCGCTCGTTGTCTCTGATTGGGGAGCATACTTAGGCAGCCTATTGGCAATTAAGTGTTGCGGGATCTTGTTCCGTGTGAGGTTTGTTGTGTGTACATTAGGACGTCACGTGTCGTTGGTTTATTGTTTTGTCGTTGTGTTTATTCGTTAAATAAACTTGTATGCATATCACGCTGCGCCTTGGTCTGACCCGTCTATGAACGAACGTGACAACACGGTAGTGCCCTAGTGTAAGGCGCTGGTAGATTCAGGTGCAGTTGGGAATTTAATGGACAGATCTTTAGCTCTTAGTCTACATATTGCATTGATTCCCCTGTCTATTCCATTGCCCGTCAAAGCACTTGACAATCAACCTTAGGGTCAGGTTTTGTTAGGGAGGATACAGCACCAGTCACTATGATTACGCAGGAGACACATAATGAGCAAATCACGTTTCATATTATTGAGTCCCCTGATTTCCTTGTGTGTTGGGCCTTCCCTGGCTAGCACTACACGACCCCACCTTTTCATGGCCGCAGAGGGCTCTCACGGGGTGGTCGTGAGAGTGTCAGGGTAGGTGTCTAGCTGTTTCCGTTGGTGCGACCACAGTGGAAAGTCCAGACAATGCCTCCACCGTGCGCATTCCCCCCGAATACCGTGACCAAATTACCACCCCATCGCCCGGGGGATTGCGCGATAAACCTACGGTTAGACGCTGTGCCGCCCAGGAGTCATATGTTCCCCCTGTCGCAGGCTGAAACGGAGGCTATGGAAACATACGTCTCCGAGTCCCTGCGTCAGGGGTTCATACGTCCCTCCACTTCACCCGCCTCCTCGAGTTTCTATTTTCGTAAAGAAGAAAGATGGGGGTCTGCGCCCTTTCATTGATTACCGTGCACTTAATAAAAATGTATTTCACTATAGTTATCCTCTACCCCTAATTTCCTCTGTGATCGAATCAATGCATGTGGTGCGCTTCTTCACGAAATTAGATCTCAGGAGTGTGTAAAACCTGGTGCGTGACCGGGAGGGGACGAATGGAAGATAGCATTTAGCACCACCACAGGGCATTATGAATACCTGGTGATGCCATACGGGTTGATGAATGCTCCATCAGTCTTCCAGTCCTTTGTGAACGAGATGTTTCGGGACATGCTTGGTCATGGTGTGGTGGTCTACATCGATGACATCCTGGTGTATTCCGCTACGCGCGGCAAGCATGTATCCTTGGTTTGCAGAGTGCTTGGGCGACTGTTGGAGCATGACCTGTATGCCAAGGCAGAAAAATGTCTGTTCTTCCAACAATCCGTCTCCTTCCTCGGATACCACATCACCACCTCAGGTGTGGAGATGGAGGGAGACCACATTGCAGCCGTGCGTAATTGGCCGACTCCAACCAGGGTTAAGAAGGTGCAGTGCTTCATTGGACTTTCCACTGTGGTCGCACCAACGGAAACAGCTAGACACCTACCCTGACACTCTCACGACCACCCCGTGAGAGCCCTCTGCGGCCATCTGAGGTTTATCCGGGGCTTTGGCAAGGTCGCAGCCCCCATCACCTTTCTGTTGAAGGGTGGGCAGTCCCGGCTCCGCTGGTCTGCTGAGGCTGACAGGGCTTTCAGTACCCTGAGGTCTCTGTTCACCTCAGCCCCGGTGCTGGTCCATC
Source organism: Coregonus clupeaformis (assembly GCF_020615455.1). Lineage (NCBI taxonomy): Eukaryota > Metazoa > Chordata > Actinopteri > Salmoniformes > Salmonidae > Coregonus > Coregonus clupeaformis. The sequence goes on along the minus strand of NC_059219.1, from coordinate 32,573,156 downwards.
CCGAACCATCATTGCCGTTCGTAGTGGAGGTGGACGCATCCGAGGTAGGGGTAGGCGCTGTCCTATACCAACGCTCGGGCACGCCACCCAAGCTCCGCCCCTGTGCCTTCTTCTCTAAGAAGCTCAGCCCGGCGGAGCAGAACTATGACATTGGTGATCGGGAGCTGTTGGCTGTTGTCAGAGCCCTGACAGCGTGGAGAAACTGGCTCGAGGGGGCTAAATACCCTTTCCTCGTCTGGACTGACCACCGTAACCTGGAGTTCATCCGGGCAGCGAGTAGGCTGAACCTTCGCCAGGCCAGGTGGGCCTTGTTCTTCACCCAGTTTGATTTCACGCTGTCCTATAAACCAGGCACTAAGAACGTGAAGGCAGACGACACAGAGGATAGGCCCATTGATAACAACCCATACTCCCGGCCTCCTGCATTGTGGCGCCGGTGGTGTGGGCGGTGGATGCGGACATAGAGTGGGCGTTACGCACAGAGCCATCTCCGCCTCAGTGCCCAGCTGGGCTTCGGTACGTGCCGTCTAGTGTCCGTGATTGTCTTATCTATTGGGCACACACATACCCCTCCTTTGGTCACCCAGGCATCGGCCGTACAGTGCGCTGCCTTACCGGGAAGTACTGGTGGCCTACCTTAGCTAAGGACGTGAGGGTGTATGTCTCCTCCTGCTCGGTGTGCGCCCAGAGAAAGGCACCTAGGCACCTTCCATTGGGTATGTTTTACGCACGTCTTCCGGCACACACTTTCGCACTGTATTTAGTTGACGCATTGCTGAGGACTGCTGTATTGGCTAATAAACCCTGTTCTTTGATTCACACATCCGGCACCTGGCTCCGTTCTACTCACCTGTTACAAGTACTAATATATTACAATAGGGACTGATAGTTCTGGATTATGAGTTTTATCCACTAAAGAAAGCAGATCATAAATGTTCATATTGAATCACTGATTTACAGTAGAAGTTATTTAAAACATGATAAAATAAACTGTATCATAGTTAACAGTTATGAATGTGGGTCCTTACCAGGAAGACTATTTACATAGGAAACTTTTCATTGGCAGCAAATTCTTAAATGCTCTGGGAGTGTTTATATCCCTGTGAGTTGAACACTTCATGACTGAGAGCTGTCCTTCATGACAACAGAACCCACAACAACCATAACTTTTATCACCATCTTCATCTGGACACTTGCCTTTTACATCAAGTGTAAATAAAATTAAGTTTCATGTTTGTATAATGAAAAGTAATCAATTTGAGTGAATTGAAGGTTGTTAAGAATGTGTTATTAATTTCTTGATTTTTTTGTTTCAAAACTGAGTTAAATCTACACCATCAAAATGAATATCAATGTTAATTTTCTATTCAGAACAATTCATTAATATACGTAATATTTCATTCATTAATTCATAATATTTTTCAGAATCCAGATCACTGTAACTCAGACTCCTGCAGTGAAAGCTGTTCTCCCAGGACAGACAGTCTCTCTGAACTGTAAAACCAGCAGTGCTTGGTAATAACTATCTAGCCTGGTACCAACAGAAACCTGGAGGAGCTCCTAAACTCCTTATTTACTATGCTACAACACTTCAGTTTGGGACTCCAACTAGATACAGTGGCAGTGGATCTGGGAGTAACTCCATTCTGACCATCAGTGGAATCCAGGCTGAAGATGCAGGAGATTACTACTGTCAGTGCCTGGGTGTTCACACAGTGATACAGTCGTACAAAAACCTCCCTCAGTCAGACACCACTATGGTAGTTCCAGAGAGCAGCAGGTGAAGCAGGAGACTGGAGACGTCAGAGCTCTGGAGATCTCTCCTTTAGATTAGAGTCAGTCAGCAGCATCAGTCCACACACAGACTGCATTTACTGTGCTTTTAGCTTTGATGCCCACTCATCTAAGAACACTTTGCAAAAGGATTTAAAATGTGATAATGTAATTCTGATTAGATCCAAGATTGGAGGACTGCTGACCACACACTAAACATGTTTTTAAACCTGCTCTTTCAAACTCTCATATGCACTTTGCACTGTTTTAACTTCCATTCATTGTTATGTTATATACTGAGCAAAAATATAAACGCAACATGCAACAATTTCAAAGATTTTACTGAGTTACAGTTCATATAAGGAAATTAGTCAAATGAAATAAATACATTAGGCCCTAATCTATGGATTTCACATGACTGGAAATAAAAGATATGCATTTGTTGGTCAAAGAAACCTTAAAAAAAAGGTAGGGGCGTGGATCAGAAAACCAGTCAGTATCTGGTGTGACCACCATATGTCACATCTCCTTCGCATGGAGTTGATCAGGCTGTTGATTGTGGCCTGTGGAATGTTGTCGCACTCCTCTTCAATGGCTCTCTGAAGTTGCTGGATATGGGCGGGAACTGGAACACGCTGTTGTACACGTTGATCCAGAGCATCCCAAGCATGCTCAATGGGTGACATGTCTGGTGACTATGCAGGCCATGGAAGAACTGGGAAAAAAAATTCTTCCAGGAATTGTGTACAGATGTTTGCGATATGGGTCTGTGCATTATCATGCTGAAACGTGGTGATGGCGGCGGATAAATGGCACCACAATGGGCCTCAGGATCTTGTCACGGTATCTCCGTCCATTCAAATTGCCATTGAATAAAATGCAATTGTGTTCGTTGTCTGTAGCTTATGCCTGCCCATACCATAACCCCACCGCCATCATGGGGCGCTCTGTTCACATCGTTGACATCAGCAAACCGCTCGCCCACATGATGCCATACACATGGTCTGCGGTTGTGAGTCCGGTTGGACGCACTGCCAAATTCTCTAAAACAACGTTGGAGGTGGCTTATGTTAGAGAAATGATCTGGCAACAGCTCTGGTGGACATTTCTGCAGTCAGCATGCCAATTGCACATCCCTCAAAACTTGAGACATCTGTGGCATTGTGTTATGTGACAAAACTGCACATTTTAGACTGGCCTTTTATTGTCCCCAGCACAAGGTGCACCTGTGTAATGATCCTGCTGTTTAATCAGCTTCTTGATATGCCACACCTGTTTTATGAATGGATTATATTGGCGAAGGAGAAATGCTCACTAATAGGGATGTAAACAAATTTCAGCAGCCTGATGGTCTGGGGGTAGAAGCTGTTGGCCAGTCTGTTAGTTCTAGCCATGATGCTTCTGTACTGATCACGTCTGAGTGATGGAAGCAGGGAGAACAGAATGTGGCTTGGGTGACTGATGTCCCTGATGATTTTTTTGGGCCTTCCTGCGACATCTGGTGTTGTGCTGTAGGTGTCCTGAAGGGCATTCAGTGTACACCCAATGGTGTGTTCGGCTGAGCGTACCACCCTCTGTGTTGGCTTGCAGTCATCGACGGTGGAGTTGCCGTACCAGGCTATGATGCAGCCTGACAGTATGCTCTCGATGGTGCTCCTGTAGAACACTGTGAGGGCCCTCGGGGACAGGCCACATTTCTTCAGCCTCCTGAGGTTAAAGAGTCGCTGTCGTGCCTTCTTCAACATGGTGTCCATGTGTTTTGACCATTTCATCTCCTCTGAGATGGGTACTCCGAGGAACCTGAAGTTTTCGACCTGATTCCTCCTGAAGTCCAGAATCGGCTCCTGCACTAACACCACTCTCCCTGCAGGGGGCGAAACATGGCCAATGATCACTGGAAGGTGGAAACTGACTAGCAGTCCTCTTTTCAATATATATCAATATGTTACCATACCATATTACTATAACACTAATCAACAGACAAAGTTATATATGTTCTTTAGTTACATTAATATGACTTTTTTCTTCATATTTTCTCCAGTATTCATTATGGTATTGTCTTGCTAAACAACGTTGATAGTGATCATATGTGATAGGCTTTAAACCAATAATAGCATTGTATTTGTACCTTTTATATTCACTTAATTTATGTACGTATTAATATCGACTTCTATGATTATTAGGTGACAATTGTGGGATCAAGATCATCAGATTGTAATGGACTCTCAGTTCTAATCTGATGGATCCTTAGTGGTCTAAATTTACTGAATAATGTTGGATGGAAAGAAGACCAGAAGATTATTTGCATAGTGATGATGCTCTGCATTGGCAGCACATGCTTCAGTGGTCTGGTAGTGTTTATATCCCTGTGAGTTGAACACTTCATGACTGAGAGCTGTCCTTCATGACAACAGAACCCACAACAACCATGACTTTTACCACCATCTTCATCTGGACACTTGCTTTCTGCTTTCAAGGTTAACATTTTCAGAATTTATTGTTGAAAAATAATTATAATCTACAGAAATGTATAACATACAGTGTATTCATGTTAATATTTCTATTCAGAACTATTCATTACTATATGTAATATTGCATTCATATAAATGTTTATACTCTGTTTTTCAGAATCCAGAGGACAGTACACTGTGACTCAGACTCCTGCAGTGAAAGCTGTTCTCCCAGAACAGACAGTCTCTCTGAACTGTAAAACCAGCAGTAATGTGGCTAACAATTACTATCTAGCCTGGTATCAACAGAAACCTGGAGGAGTTCCGAAACTCCTTATATACCATGCTAAAACTCTTCAGTCTGGGACTCCATCTAGATTCAGTGGCAGTGGATCTGGGAGTGACTTCACTGTGACCATCAGTGGAGTCCAGGCTGAAGATGCAGGAGATTACTACTGTCAGAGTTACCACAGTGGTGGAGTGTTCACACAGTGATACAGAGCCGTACAAAAACCTCCCTCAGTCAGACTGCACAGTGACTGTACTGCTACAGCTGGGACCTACTGCAGGTGCTGAGGGGAGGAGATTATCCAGTACAATGACACAGTGTGTAGTAGAGCTGAACAACAATAGCTACTCCAAGCTATTTATTATTGATTATTTCATGGAGAACCATTAACCCATTTATCTTCAAAAGGCTTCAAATCTGGAATCATCCAATAAAGACTTCCTGATGCCCCTTGGCATTTTTAGAAATAACTTCAGACCCATTGGACATTGTATTCTTAAGAAGTAGAGGAGATGCTGGGTTTCATGTATTGTAATGATGGTCTACAGAGTCCCAGTGTGTCTGATCAGAGACACAGGAGAGGAGGGAGCTGAACTCAGTCAGGAACAGAGTAGCTGTCCTGCATAGTGGATCCCCTCTTTTCTCAGTGTCAGTCCAATAGTCCAATATTCAGTCGACTCAGTCCACACAGCTCACTGCACTCACACTACTCTCCCTGCGGTGGGCGACCAATTACCAATGATCAATGGGGGATGGAAACTGACTGGTATTCTTCTTTTCCATAGATATGAATATCTTACTATATCATATTAAATAATTAGATGGGTGCTTGCATTTGTCTTATTTCACACATGTAGAAGTGTGTATTGGTGAATTGGACATTTGTTTTTTTGCATCTGGTACTCACAGCCAGGGATCAGCCATTAGAGAGGGCAACCCTGGAGCAATTAGGGTTAAATGCTTTGCTCAAGAGCACATTGAAAATATTATTTCACCTAGTCTGCTCGGAGATTCAAACCAGCAACCTTTTGGTTACCAGCCCAACGCTCTTAACCGCTAGGCTACCTGCCGCCCTCATTACCATGAACACTAATCAACAGACAAAATTATATATGTTCGTTATTTACATGTTATAGTACTTTTAAAAAAAATCTCCAGTATTCATTATAGTATAGTCTTGCTAAACAACATTGATAGTGATCATATGTGATAGCCTTTAAACCAATAATACTCATTATATTTATACCCTTTTTATTCACTTAATTTATTTACATATTATCATGGATTATGATTATTAGGTTACAATTGTGGGAGTAAGATCATCAGATTGTAATGGACTCTCAGTTCTAATCTAATGGATCCTTAGTGGTCTAAGTTTACTGAATAATGGTGGATGGAGAGAAGACCAGAAGTTTATTTACATAGTGATGATGCTCTGCATAGACAGCACATGCTTCAGTGGTCTGGGAGTGTTTATATCCCTGTGAGTTTAACACTTCATGACTGAGAGCTGTCCTTCATGACAACAGAACCCACAACAACCATGACTTGTATCACCATCTTCATCTGGACACTTGCTTTCTGCTTCAAGGGTAAAGAAAATTAAGTTCCATGTTTGTATACTGAAAAGTAAACAATTTGAGTGAACTTAAGGTTGTTAAGAATGTGTTATTCATTCCTGGTGATGTACAATTATTCTTTTTTTCTCTGTTTCAGAATCCAGAGGACAGGTCACTGTGACTCAGACTCCTGCACTGAAAGCTGTTCTACCAACACAGACAGTCTCTATGAACTGTAAAGCCAGCAGTGATGTGTATCCTGACTGTTGGGGTTCAGGTAAACCATGTTTAGCCTGGTATCAACAGAAACCTGGAGAAACTCCTAAAGCACTGGTCTACTATGGAAGCACCCTCTTCTCTGGGACTCCATCTAGATTCAGTGGCAGTGGATCTGGGAGTGACTTCACTCTGACCATCAGTGGAGTCCAGGCTGAAGATGCAGGAGATTACGACTGTCAGAGTGTACACATTGGTAATGTGTTCACACAATGATACAGAGCCGTACAAAAACCTCCCTCAGTCAGTCTGCATCGTGATTATACTGCTACAGCTGGGACCTACTGCAGGTGCTGAGGGGGAAGAGACAGTGACATGGAACACTGATCAGTAAGACATATAAAAGTTAAATGAAGTATTAAAACACACAATACCTGTTTCTATGCAGAGTCAGATTTACAGAAGTAAGTGTTACATCAGCTTCAGCCTCCCTAAATCAAATCCCCATATGTACCTCACAACCAAATATTGATGTGATCATCTAGCATTATATTAACTGTTTTGGTGATCAGGTTACTGACTGTTAGATCTGTGAATGAGACATGATGCTGGGCTCGAACATTAGACACATTTATGTAGAGACATACACTATACAGTATTATCAAAAAGTATAATATCAATTTTATATGTCATTAATTACATGATGGCATATCTATTGTGTGTCCCTCTCTAAATCCATTATAAAGGTTAAAACCAGTCCACTCCCTCACATCTGGCCCAGTCCAGGGTATTTCAGGCAGTGGAACTGTTCAACTGCTATACTGGGAGCTGTGGGAGTGAAACTGAGATTTACATAGACAGGGCTGGGTGGTTCTGCTTGTCCCAGATTAGAGTAGCACTGTCAAAACAATCTTATTTCAACTCAGAGGCAAGAAGACATGCACAACTTAATCTCAAAATAGTTCATTTAGCACACAACACTACTGATATTTTTCACTATTATACTAACATTCAGCTGTAAATCACTAATGTTTCCTTCACTAGCACCATGTGGGGACTCTCAAGACCCCTACAATGGCTTCTAGACACTACAGTGACTTTTCCGGAAGGCGGCCAAATCACTGGTATCGTCATGGACGATCCTGCAGAAATATAAAACACTGAGCTAAATATATCAGTGATGCTGACAATATGTCAACTCATCCCCTTTCATGTCAAAGCATTCCTTAAGTGATAACACCCATAGGTCCAGACTACATACATATTCCTCCCCTGTTGCTATGGCAAACAAACTTTTTTGTAACATATCAGACAATAAGTTGAATGGACTCCATCTATGTGCAATAGTAATGTCTCACATCATTTCAGAATAAATAACCCAGCTTCTGTAAGGTCCCTCAGTCAGGTAGTGAATTTAAAGCAAATATTAAACAATATTTATTGAGATGATGTAACATGATTATAACCCCCTAAAATGTCCTGTGGTTCTGTCAAGGCAAAACGTCTCTCCTGCTACACCTTTTCAGCACCTTCCCATTCTTTAATTTAACCCAGCTGAGGCTTGTTAACCAATTAAGACCATGATTGGCTGGACAATGCTGCTGCTCACACAAACCTCTTCAACAAACGAAGGTTGTGAGAGGTGAAGGAAGCATGGAGAGGTCAGAGATAGTCAGACTTGTAAAATGGGCTAAGGAACAGAAGTTGGGTTTTGGAGAAGTGCCATCAGTGCGTGCTCTACAAGCAATGTAGCTGATGAAGGTGCGACAAGAGCGTGGTGAACGGATAGATGTGATTGTGGACAGCAAGGAAGAAGGAGAAGAGCCGAGTGTAATGGGAAGATGTGTGTTGAGGAAGAATGGAGTCAGACATGATAAAGAAGAATCTGGACCAATAGTAGTGACATTTTGGAGAAGGTGGACCCTTGTCTTTTGGCAGATCCATTTGTGGTTTCAGGGTGGGTGAGAAAGGAGTTGGAGGTAGTTGAATCAGTGAAGGTAACCAGGATGAGAGGGAGAGGGCGCTCCGTGTCACGTAACTTGGGTCAAGATCTGTTTCTTGCTTTGCTCTTAGGAACAGGGCACCATTGAAAGGGGTGATTTCTGGGGTAGCATTAAGTGTGGATGTAGCGATTGAAGTTGAAAATGTCTGGTGTTTGTGACACCCGCCGTTTGGTGCGACGTAGGTCCGGTGGGGAGAGTAGTGAAACAGAGGAGTCATTGTCAGCCCTTTTGAGTTTTGAGCCAGACAAAGTCATGTTAGGATATATTAGTTATCCTGTCAGAGCATTTGTGTAGAATCCACTGCGCTGTTTCAGGTGCAACGTTTATGGTCATGTTGCAGCAGTGTGTAGGAGGGAGATTCTAAGATGTGGGAAGTGTGCGGGAGGGCATTGGACAGAGAATTGTGTAGTTTCAGTGGATAAAGTTGTGTGTGTGTGTCAACTGTAGGGGTGCTCATGTTGCTGGAGATAGGAAGTGTCCGGTGAGAGAGAGGCAGGTTGAAGTGGCCAGAGTCTGAGTAGTGCAGAGGGTGTCATATGCTGAGGCAGTGAAGGAAATGGAGGAGGATGGGTCAAGGGTGGGGGATCCTGATAGGATCCCAGTGAGTATTAGATTTGTGCCAGCACAGAGGGATAGGGCAAGAAGTGAGTTATGCTTCAGTAAGGTTGTCTTCTTAGTGTTCATAGCAATTGTTATCAACTGTACCGCAGAAATTGAACATAAATCACAGAGAATAGATTTTGTGGTGGCAGCTGCAGAGAAGTATTTGGGTATATGAGATTTGACAACAACCATTACTTTTATCACCATCTTCATCTGGACACCTGCTTTCTGCTTTCAAGGTTACAATATATATTTACACAAAGGAATAATGTTAACATTTCATATAACTTTTATTTTTATGTTTCAGAATCCAGAGGACAATACACTGTGACTCAGACTTCTGAAATGAAAGCTTTCCACCATGGAAACAGAGTCAGTTTAGGATGTAGATTTCACAAGCCTCCTGCTTGTAGTCCCCCTCCTGCTTGTATCCTGGTATAAACAGAAACCTGGAGGAGTTACTAAACTCCTCATTTGCTATACCAAAACGCTTCAGTCTGGGACTCCATCTAGATTCAGTGGCAGTGGATTCAGGCTGAAGATGCAGGAGATTACTACTGTCAGAGTTACCACTACATCAATAGTAAAGATGTGTTCACACAGTGATACAGAGCCGTACAAAAACCTCCCTCAGTCAGACTGCACAGTGACTGTACTGCTACAGCTGGGACCTACTGCAGGTGCTGAGGGGGAAGAGACAGTGAGATGGAACACTGATCAGTAAGGAGGTCAACTTTGAATATGTTTAGAAAGCATCATCATGTTCCCCATCATCATCATCATCATCATCATCATCATTGTTATCATGGTTGTAACTCATTATATTTGTCATGACCTGAAAGTTCACTTAAAAAAGTTATATATTTTGAAACAAAATATTGATGTTTTTATTTTATCTGTATTTTACCTTTACTTTTCCAGGCTAGTCTCATTGATATTAAGCATCTATTTTATAAGAGAGGCCTGGACAAAATAGCAGCACACAAAGCTTTATACATAATGTACAACATAAAACACAAAGCACTACAGTTTAAAACCATACATTTACACATTGAGAAGGCAATAATTATTTGGAGAGATGTGGTGCATTTAGGGGTCAAAACATTGACAGCCCCCAACTTCATTGTCCACCACAGTTTTTACTTTAGCTACAGTATTCAATCAAAGAGACAAGCTCCTGCAATTTCTTGTCCCTTTGAAGCTCCTTCCAAGTGGAAGGTCCAGAGAACTGGAACACTTTTTTTTACCCAGCTCTGTACAGGCCTTAGACACAGTCAACAAGATACAGTCATGTGTAGATGATAGTTGTCATTTGTCTGCTGGACAATGTAGGTCCATAGGTCAAATGGGAGCTATTACCAGTCCACATGAGATGCCAAACAAAAGGTGTTATGACCTCAACATTACTTAAACGTTACAATCACTTCAGCCCCCCAAAAAAGTCCTCTTATGGACCTCACAACCAAATGTAGGTTACAGACTGCTAGACCTGTGAATGAGACCTGATGCTGGACTCAACCATGAAACACATGTACACTATCCACATACACTATCTACACTACACTATCTACATACACTATCTACATACACTATCTACACTACACTATCTACACTACACTATCTACATACACTATCTACACTACACTATCTACACCATATACACTATCTACATACACTATCTACACTACATTATCTACACTACACTATCTACACTACACTATCTACATACATTATCTACACTACACTATCTACACTACACTATCTACGCTATATACACTATCTACACTACACTATCTACATACACTATCTACACTACACTATCTACGCTATATACACTATCTACACTACACTATCTACACTACACTATCTACACTATATACACTATCTACATGAAGCATAATACTAATTGTATCTGTCATTAATTACATGATGGCATATATATTGTGTGTCCCTCTCTGAATCCACTATAAAGGTTAAAACCAGTCCACTCCCTCACATCTGGCCCAGTCCAGGGTGTCAGGCAGTGAAACTCTTCAACTACTAGACTGATAGCTGTGGGAGTGAATCTGATATTTACATAGACAGGGCTGGGTGGTTCTGCTTGAATAGGGCATCACTGTAACCAGATGTTCACTCTGTCCCCAGGGGGTTGGAGGTAGAGAAGATCTGGGGAAATATAATGGAGAAGTTTACACAACACATTGTTGAAAACCATTGCTAAAACAGCTAATTTAATAACGTCATATTGAGAATTAATCGTTGTAAATATACTTATGTTATGGAAAGTAACTAATTAGTTACTGAGAGCAGATCTTAGAGGTTTATTATCAAATATCAGTATTTGTTGGATCAGATGCCCTTTTAATTCTGTTTGAAAGCATGAGAATATATATATGTTACAATGCTAAATAATGAAAGAAGCTGAATGATTCTAAATTATTATGAAATGTGCTGCCTATTCCTGAGATAGTGATCACTGGAGTCATGATTAAATCAACTCTTGGGGTTATATTTAAATCAAAACAAGCTTTATTTGAACTCAGAGGCAAGAAGACATGCACAATAATCTCAAAATTGTTCATTTAGCACACAACACTACTGATATTATTCACTATTATACAGAGTGCCTTGCTCAGGGTTAGGGTGCTACTGCGGCTGTAGTAACCTCCCTTCTCTTCTTCTGTGGTGGTCAGGACCCCTTCCGTCACCTCCGCCTCGTCCACCTCCCAGCTCACCATCGCCCCCTGTGGGGAGTAGCCGCTCAGCATGCAGGCCAGGCCGAGTACTGGAGAGCTGCTCAGAGGACGGGGGGAGGAAAGACACTGAGGAACTGACATAGGGACTAGCTTGAAGAGAGGAGAGGGTCAGCTACTACTACTACTCTATAATATTAGGAGAGGAGAGGAGAGGAGAGGGTCAGCAACTACTACTACTACTACTACTACTACTACTACTACTACTATATATCGTTAGGCGAGGAGAGGGGAGAAAATACTCTTTGTTATCAGTGAACAAAAACATTTCAGATCAACAACTCACACAGGATAAACAACTAGCTGTTATGATTTAACTGGATTAGAACCCAAATGCAGACAAGTACACCAAGCCAGAGAAGGTTTAACAGGTTTATTACAATGTTCAATAGTCCAGGTTTCCAATAATAGGGGAAGAGCAAGTCCAGGTTACAGGGAGGGTAACAGATCCAGGTCAGGGCAGGTGTGGTACCGTAATGTCCTAGTGTCCGTGGTGAGTCCAAAAGAGAGGTCCGGTAGTGGAGAGCAGGATGGTGGTGGCAGGAGTGAAGCGGAGGCAGGAGTCAGGTTCCAAATATCTGTGGCACAGGAGAAAAAGTAAATAGACAGGCCAAAAACACAAAGAGCGAAAACAAACAGGTTGAGTCGGCAGCGAGACTAACATGGTCGTCTTGACTATGATCTGACGATGAGTGGTAAGTTTGACCGGGTCTTAAAGGCTGAGGTGATTATGGTGAATGAGCTGCAGCTGGAACCCTGACACCCGCACACCAGACTTCACTCCTGCAATCAAGGACAGACAGAGGGGAGGGAGAGAGCAGAGAGAGAGCTACCTAGCAGCAGTAGGCCTAACAGTACCCCCCCCTCTACGGACGCCACCTGGCGGCCGACGGGGTTTATCAATATGTAACCTATGAAACTCTCGGACCAGAGCAGGATCCACAATGAAGCTCCTGGGCACCCAGGAACGTTCCTCAGGACCATAACCCTCCCAATCCACCAGGTACTGGAAACCACGACCCCGGCGGCGAACATCCAGAAGTCGCCGGACAGTGTAGACCGGACCCCACCCATGATCCTGGGCGGAGGAGGGGACGAGAGGGCGGGCACAGAGGGCTAACCGACACAGGCTTAATCTGGGAAACATGAAAGGTGGAATGAACCCGTAGGGAGGCAGGAAGCTGTAGCTTAACCGCGCAGGGGTTAACAATAGACAGTATCTTGAACGGTCCTATAAAACGAGGCGCCATCTTCTTAGACTCCACCTTCAATGGAAGGTCACGTGACTTAAGCCAAACCTCTTGACCAGGAGAGTAACCGGGAGCCTGGGACCGGTGACGGTTGGCTTGCCTCTGCATGTACGCCGAAGCTCGGGACAGAGCTACCCTGGCCTTCCTCCAGACCTTGAAGCAGCGGCGCATGTGGGACTGCACCGAGGGTACTGCCAGTTCCCTCTCTTGAGAAGGGAACAGGGGAGGTTGATAACCCAGAGCACACAGAAAAGGAGACAAACCAGAGGAAGCGTTAGTCAAGGTGTTATGAGCATATTCCACCCAGGGGAGCATGGAGCTCCATGACCCAGGGTTAGACCCTGTGACACAGCGGAGAGCGGTCTCCATCTCCTGGTTCGCTCTCTCGGCTTGCCCGTTGGTCTGGGGGTGATATCCAGAGGACAGGCTGGATGTGATGCCCAAAGCTTTACAGAAAGCTTTCCACACCTGGGAGACAAACTGGGGACCCCTGTCAGAGACAATATCCGTGGGTAGACCATGAGAGCGGAACACATGTTCAACCAAAATATCAGCCGTCTCTCTGGCAGTGGGCAGTTTAGGTAGGGCCAAAAAATGAGCGAACTTAGAAAAACGATCAATCACCGTAAGAATGACAGTCTTTCCAGACGAGGGGGGAAGTCCAGTGACAAAATTATATAGCGATGTGCGACCAGGGCCGGCTGGGTATAGGTAGAGGTCGTAGATGACCAGCGCTGGCCTGGGTGGAGTTCTTACTTCGTGCACATACCGTACAAGCAGCAATGAAGGCTCGAGTGTCCGCCTCCATTGTGGCCCACCAGAACTTCCGTCGCACAAAGTCAAGGGTCTGTGAAACTCCAGGGTGACAGGTAAGGGGAGACGAGTGAGCCCACTGAAGTACCTGGGAGCGAGCAGACTCAGGGACAAACATCCGGTTAGGAGGACCCCTCCCAGGGTCAGCTTGATGATGTTGAGCCTGACTAACAATCCCCTCGATGTCACATGTGATGGCCGCAATACTGCAGGTAGGAGGCAAAATGGGTTCAAGGTTACTACCAGTATCAACAGCCGAATGAACACGAGACAGGGCGTCAGGCTTGACGTTGCGTGACCCAGGACGGTAAGACAGAGAAAAATTGAATCTCCCAAAAAATAGTGCCCACCTGGCTTGACGGGGGTTGAGCTGCTTCGCTGACTGGAGGTAAGCCAGATTCTTATGATCCGTCCAAACGATGAAGGGTTGTTCCGCCCCCTCCAACCAATGTCGCCACTCCTCGAGAGCCAGCTTAACGGCGAGCAGTTCACGATTGCCAACATCATAATTCCTCTCTGCCTGAGAAAGTTTCCTTGAGAGAAAAGCACAGGGATGCAGTTTGTTATCTTCAGGAGAACGTTGTGACAACACCGCACCTACCCCAGTGTCGGATGCATCCACCTCCACGACAAACTGGCGGTCGGGGTCCGGCTGCATCAGAATGGGAGCCGAGGCGAAGCGATGTTTCAGTTCTTCGAACGCTGATTCGGCCCCTTCATTCCAAGCGAACGGTCGTGAGATGGAGGTGAGAGCGGTGAGTGGCGCCGCAATGCGGCTGTAGTCCTTGATGAACCTCCTATAGAAGTTCGCAAACCCCAGGAATCGTTGAAGTTGTTTGCGGGTAGAGGGGGCTGGCCAGTCCGTGACAGCAGAGATCTTAGCTGGGTCCATCCGCAACTCCCCCTGAGCTATGATGTAACCCAAAAAAAGAGGTCTCAGACACATGAAATTCACATTTCTCCATCTTCACAAACAGTTTGTTCTCCAACAACCTTTGCAACACCTGGCGCACATGCAGTTCATGTTCCTGGGAGGACTCTGAGAAAATCAAGATATCATCCAGATAGACAAAAACAAACCGATTCAACATGTCCCGAAGGACATCATTGACTAGTGCCTGAAAAACAGCAGGGGCATTGGACAACCCAAAAGGCATAACCAGATACTCAAAATGTCCCAAGGGTGTGTTGAAGGCAGTCTTCCATTCATCACCTTTACGAATGCGCACCAGGTGATACGCATTTCGTAGATCCAGTTTCGTAAAGATGGTAGCACCATGAAGGAGGGGAAAAGCAGAATTAATCAAAGGCAGAGAATACTTGTTCTTAATGGTGATGTTGTTAAGTCCACGGTAATCAATACAGGGTCTGAGGGTCTTATCCTTCTTAGCAACAAAAAAGAATCCCGCTCCTACAGGTGACGAGGAAGGACGCATAATACCTGCCACCAAGGAGTCCCGAATGTAGTTCTCCATAGCCTCCGTCTCCGGGCGGGAGAGATTGTACAGGCGACTGCTGGGGAGCGGGGCTCCTGGCTGGAGGTCAATGGCGCAGTCGTAAGGCCGGTGAGGAGGAAGAGAAGTAGCTCTGTGTTTGCAGAAAACGGATGCCAGGTCATGATACACGTCAGGGACAGCAGAAAGATCCATGGACTCCAGTGGAGGTTGAGGCACAGTACTGGCAGGAGTCTGAGCAGAACACAAACAATTCACATGACAAAATGTGCTCCATGAAACAATTCTACCTGTCACCCAATCAATGTGTGGATTGTGTCTTATGAGCCAGGGGATACCAAGGACCAGGGGGGTCTGTGGGCAGTCGATAATATGGAATTGAATGTTCTCCTGATGATTTCCCGACACTCTAAGACAAACAGGAACAGTCTGATGGGTAATACGGGTCAACAATTGTCCATTTAGACCCTTAGCCTGCAGCGGACAGTCCATAGGAACAGTCTCCAAATCCATTTGTTGAGCCCACTCTCTATCCAAAAAGCTTTCGTCGGCACCAGAGTCAACCAGCGCACGAACAGAAAAATTCTGGGACTGCCACTGGAGGGATGCCTGGAGCAGAATGCGGGGAGAAGAGGAAGAATCCGCTGCTCGGCTCACCAAAACTTCTCCCATTAATGATGAGCCGGCCCTTTTCCCGGACGAACTGGGCAGGAAGGAACGAAATGACCAGCTTCTCCACAATACAGGCAGACCCGAGCCTGAATACGACGTGCACGCTCCTCTGAGGACAACCGTGCACGACCCACCTCCATGGCTTCGGGTTCAGTGCTCCTCGTATCGACTCGGGAAGACACGGCTTTCTCCGTAGGGGAAGATGCGGGGAGGAGTTTGTTGACGACAGACAGGTTGCTTGGAACTAACACTCCTCTCCCGGCGGCGCTCCCGAATCCGATTATCCAACCTGATGGTGAGTGAAATAAGATTATCCAGCGTAGGCGATTCATCATATGACACCAATTCATCTTTTAAAGTCTCAGACAAAGCATTGATGAACACTCCTTGTAATGCCTCGTCATTCCAACCACTCACTGCCGCTAAAGTCCGAAACTCCACTGCCATCTCCGCCACACTGCGAGCCCCCTGCCGAAGAGAAAACAACCGTTTCGCAGCCTCCTTGCCTCGTACGGGGTGGTCAAAAACCTTCCTCATCTCAGTGGTGAAGGCAACGTAAGCGTTGCAAATGTCCGACTGACTCTCCCAGACCGCGGATCCCCAGGCACGAGCGGAACCGCTAGTAGAGTTGATAAGGTAGGCAATACGGGCTCTTTCTGAGGCGTAGGTGAGGGGCTGTTGTTCAAATACTAACGAGCATTGAGTCAAAAAATCGCCACAGGTTTCCATGTTCCCGTCATAGCGCTCTGGAGCAGGAACAAAAGGCTCTCTGATCTGGGCTGAAGGGGTAGTAAGGGCAGACACTTGATTGGTGAGTAATTGAACCTGATTAAGCAGCACCTGACTGTCCTCAGCAATCGTCTTAAACAGGGTATCATGTTGGCCAAGTAAAATGCCCTGATTGGCTATGGCAGTCCAAATGTGAGTGCACTCTGGGGTGGTATCCGAGCTACTGTCTGCTGGGTTCATATTGGTCAGATCATACTGTTATGATTTTACTGGATTAGAACCCAAATGCAGACAAGTACACCAAGCCAGAGAAGGTTTAACAGGTTTATTACAATGTTCAATAGTCCAGGTTTCCAATAATAGGGGAAGAGCAAGTCCAGGTTACAGGGAGGGTAACAGATCCAGGTCAGGGCAGGTGTGGTACCGTAATGTCCTAGTGTCCGTGGTGAGTCCAAAAGAGAGGTCCGGTAGTGGAGAGCAGGATGGTGGTGGCAGGAGTGAAGCGGAGGCAGGAGTCAGGTTCCAAATATCTGTGGCACAGGAGAAAAAGTAAATAGACAGGCCAAAAACACAAAGAGCGAAAACAAACAGGTTGAGTCGGCAGCGAGACTAACATGGTCGTCTTGACTATGATCTGACGATGAGTGGTAAGTTTGACCGGGTCTTAAAGGCTGAGGTGATTATGGTGAATGAGCTGCAGCTGGAACCCTGACTCCCGCACACCAGACTTCACTCCTGCAATCAAGGACAGACAGAGGGGAGGGAGAGAGCAGAGAGAGAGCTACCTCGCAGCAGTAGGCCTAACACTAGCTACAGTAATGAGAACAACCGAGAACAACGAAACATTGAATCTATAAAGATAAAAGCAAAAAGACAGAAAGTTATAGTATAATGCAATAGGGACTGATAGTACTGACGTACTAGTATAATACAATAGGTACTGATAGTACTGAAGTACTAGAAGAATACAATAGGGACTGATAGTACTGAAATACTAGTATAATACAATAGGGACTGATAGTACTGAAGAAGTAGTATTAATACAATAGGGACTGATAGTCCTGAAGTACTAGTATAATACAATAGGGACTGATAGTACTGAAGTACTAGTATAATACAATAGGGACTGATATAACTGAAGTACTAGAATAATACAATAGGGACTGATAGTTATGAAATACTATTATAATACAATAGGGACCTTTAGTACTGAAGAAGTAGTATTAATACAATAGGGACTGATAGTACTGAAATACTAGTATAATACTATAGGGACTGATGGTACTGAAGTACTAGTATAATACAAAAGGCACTGATAGTACTGAAATACTAGTATATTACAATATGGACTGATAGTACTGAAGTACTAATATAATAGAATAGGGACTGAATGTACTGAAGTACCTGCATAATAGAATAGGGACTGATAGTACTGAAATACTAGTATAATACTATAGGGACTGATAGTACTGAAGTACTAGTATAATACAAAAGGCACTGATAGTACTGAAGTACTACCAGGAAGAGGACGGAGCAGACCGGAAGTGAGTTTAGTGGAGGTTTTGTTCTGGGCACAAACCGAACAGATTGAGACAAACTCGTGGACATCTCTCTCCATGGTGGGCCACCAAAAGCGCTGACGCAGGAAGGCGAGTGTCCGGTTCATACCAGGGTGTCAGGTGCGGTGGGTAGAATGGCCCCACTGAAGAACATCAGAGCGAACACAATCTGGGACAAACAGAGCATTACTAGGACCGTTACCCGGGTCAGGCTGGTTCTGCTGAGCCTGGCAGATACAGGACTCGATCTCACAGGTGACGGCGACAACGATGCAGGTGGATGGCACAATGGCTTCTGGCTCGGTACCCGTGTTGTCGGTGGTGAACTGGCGAGAGAGGGCATCAGGCTTGGTATTCTTCGAACCGGGGCAATAAGTGAGTGTGAAATTGAATCTACCGAAGAACAAGGCCCACCTGGCTTGCCGGGAGTCCAGATGTTAGGCGGTCTGGATGTAGGACAGGTTTTTATGGTCAGTCCACAAGATGAAGGGGGTTACATAACCCTCCAGAGCCAGCTTAACTGCCAGGAGTTCCCGGATTCCGATTTCAAAATTCCTCTCTGCAGGTGAGAGCTTACAGGAAAATAATGTACATGGGTGGACCTTCTGATCAGAGGGGCAATGTTGAGACAGAACAGCACCTACCCCGGTGTCAAAGGCATCCACCTCCACGATGAACTGGAGTTCTGGGTCAGGTTGAGTAAGGACCGGAGCGGAGGTGAAGCGACGCTTGAGTTCCAGGAAAGCTGCCTCTGCCTCAGGAGTCCAGTGGAACGGCGTGGAGGTGGAGGTTAGAGTGGTGAGAGGTGCTGCCAGACGGCTGTAGTTGTGGATGAAACGTCTGTAAAAATGTGCAAACCCCAGGAAACGCTGTAGCTGCTTCAGGTTGGAGGGCGCAGGCCACTCTGTGACTGCCATGACCTTGGCCGGGTCCAAACGCAGCTGTCCCTGTGCAATAATATAACCCTGGAAAGACACTGTGGCAGCATGGAACTCACATTTTTCAGCTTTAACAAAAAGCTTATTCTCCAACAGCCGTTGAAGAACTTGGCGAACGTGTTGCTGGTGAGCCTCAGGGTCCTTGGAAAAAACTGGATGTCATCTAAATAGACAAAAACGAATCGTCCAATCACATCCCTCAGCACGTCATTGACTAGGTTCTGGAAAACATCATAATTCAATAGGGACTGATATTACTGAAGTACTAGTATAATACAATAGGGACTGATTGTACTGAAGTACTAGTATAAAAAAATAGGGACTGATAGTTGTCACGATCGTCGGGAACAGAGGAGGACCAAGGCGCAGCGTTGCAGGCAAACATACTCTTTATTTAGCGATATTACGACAAAATAAACAAACGATAACGTGACAGTTCACGGTCTAACACAAACCAACTAGAAACAAGATCCCACAACTAATGTGGGAAAACAGCCTCTATAAGTATGGCTCCCAATCAGAGACAACCAGCCACAGCTGACACTCGTTGCCTCTGATTGGGAACCACTCTGGCCAACACAGAAATATAATACATAGATCTACACACCCTGGCTCAACATAACAGTGTCCCCAGAGCCAGGGCGTGACAGTACCCCCCCAAAGGCGCGGACTCCGACCGCGTCAACCAAATACCACAGGGAGGGACCGGGTGGGAACTCCGCCTGGCGGCGGATCCGGCTCCGGGCCTGATCCCCGCTCCCTCTCCAACCCCCCAAAGTACCCCTGGTCCGGTCTGACCCCGCTGGCCGGAGCTGGACTGCACACTGGTGGAGCGGATTGCTCTAGCTCCGGCGTGAAGCATCTGATCGGTGCCGGACCAGGCACCGGTGGAACAGGCACGGGACGTGCCGGACTGACGACGCACACCACTGGCTTGGTGTGGGGAACAGGCACGGGCCGTGCCGGACTGACGACGCACACCACTGGCTTGGTGTGGGGAGCAGGAGCGGGCCGGACCGGGCTGGCGACGCACCCCATTGGCTTGGTGCGGGGAGCAGGAGCGGGCCGGACCGGGCTGGCGACGCGCACCATTGGCTTGGTGCGGGGAGCAGGAAAGGGCCGGACCGGGCTGGCGACGCGCACCATTGGCTTGGTGCGGGGAGCAGGAAAGGGCCTGACCGGACTGGCGACGCGCACCATTGACCTGGTGCGGAGAGCAGGAAAAGAACGGGCCGGGCTGGCGACGCGCACCATTGGCCTGGTGCGGGGAGCAGGAACAGGACGGGCCGGGCTGGCGACGCGCACCATTGGCCTGGTGCGGGGAGCAGGAACAGGACGGGCCGGGCTGGCGACGCGCACCATTGGCCTGGTGCGGGGAGCAGGAACAGGCCGGGCCGGGCTGGCGGCACGCACCATAGGCTTGGTGCGGGGAGCAGGAACAGGCCAGGCCGGGCTGGCGACGCGCACCATAGGCTCGGTGCGGGGAGCAGGAACAGGCCGGGCCGGGCTGACGACACGCACCACAGGCTCGATGCGAGGAACAGGGACAGGACGGACCGTACTGGGGACACACACCACTGGCCCTATGCAGGGATCAGGAACGGGCCGGACCGGACTGGTAACACACCCCAGTACCTCTCGCCGTGCCTCCACACTTTCCTTCCCCTTTAACACCAGTGGCCCCCGTAACCTGGCGGCCTCCTCTGTCAACCCGCTGGACCGCTCTATCGCGGCCTCCTGCTGCTCCGACGTCCACGTCGTGAGCCCCCCCCTAAAACATTTCTGGGTGTCTCTCCTCCCCGTGGACCAGGCCTCCCTAGTTCTCGCCAGACTCTCACCCCACTGCTCCAAAGTCCAACCACTCTGCTCTTCCCTTGGCTTGGCCCAGTCGAGACTCTTAATCCATTGCTCCATAGACCAGCCTCTCTGCTCTTCACTTGGCTGGGCCCAGTCGAGACTCCTACTCCACTGATCCCAGGTCCATCCTCTCTCCTCTTCACGCTGCTTGGTCCTGTCTTGGTGGGATCTTCTGTCACGATCGTCGGGAACAGAGGAGGACCAAGGCGCAGCGTTGCAGGCAAACATACTCTTTATTTAGCGATATTACGACAAAATAAACAAACGATAACGTGACAGTTCACGGTCTAACACAAACAAACTAGAAACAAGATCCCACAACTAATGTGGGAAAACAGCCTCTATAAGTATGGCTCCCAATCAGAGACAACCAGCCACAGCTGACACTCGTTGCCTCTGATTGGGAACCACTCTGGCCAACACAGAAATATAATACATAGATCTACACACCCTGGCTCAACATAACAGTGTCCCCAGAGCCAGGGCGTGACAATAGTACTGAAGTATTCGTATATCACTATATGGACTGATAGTACTGAAGTATTCGTATAATACACTAGGGACTGATAATACTGAAGTACTAGTATAATACAATAGGGACTGATAGTACTGAAGTACAATTCAATAGGGACTGATAGTCCTGAGTATAAACAACTGGAGAACACATATAAATACGTTTTTATCTTAGAACACTGATTTACAGTATAAGGTATTGAAAACATGATCAAATAATCTGTATAATCTCTATCATAGTTAACAGTTATGAATATGGGTCCATACCAGGAAGATTATTTAAATATGAAACTTTGCATTGACAGCACATGCTTCAGTGGTCTGGGAGTGTTTATATCCCTGTGAGTTTAACACTTCATGACTGAGAGCTGCCCTTCATGACAACAGAACCCACAACAACCATGACTTTTATCACCATCTTCATCTGGACACTTGCTTTCTGCTTTCAAGGTTAACATTTTCAGAATTTATTGTTGAAAAATAATTATAATCTACAGAAATGTATAACATACAGTGTATTCATGTTAATATTTCTATTCAGAACTATTCATTACTATATGTAATATTGCATTCATATAAATGTTTATATTCTGTTTTTCAGAATCCAGAGGACAGTACACAGTGACTCAGACTCCTGCTGTGGAAACTGTTCTCCCAGAACAGACAGTCTCTCTGAACTGTAAATCCAGCAGTAATGTTTACAACAATGACTTTTTAGCCTGGTACCAACAAAAAGCTGGAGAAGCTCCCAAACTCCTTATTTATCGAGGAAGTACTCTTAGTTCTGGGACCCCATCTAGATTCAGTGGCAGGGGATCTGGGAGTGACTTCACACTGACCATCAGTGGAGTCCAGGCTGAAGATGCAGGAGATTACTACTGTCAGAGTGTACACTACCCCAACAGTGTCTGGGTGTTCACACAGTGATACAGAGCCGTACAAAAACCTCCCTCAGTCAGACTGCACAGTGACTGTACTGCTACAGCTGGGACCTACTGCAGGTGCTGAGGGGAGGAGATTATCCAGTACAATGACACAGTGTGTAGTAGAGCTGAACAACAATAGCTACTCTAAGCTATTTATTATTGATTATTTCATGGAGAACCATTAACCCATTTATCTTCAAAAGGCTTCAAATCTGGAATCATCCAATACAGACTTCCTGATGCCCCTTGGCATTTTTAGAAATAACTTCAGACCCATTGGACATTGTATTCTTAAGAAGTAGAGGAGATGCTGGGTTTCATGTATTATAATGATGGTCTACAGAGTCCCAGTGTGTCTGGTCAGAGACACATGACAGGAAGGAGCTGAACTCAGTCAGGAACAGAGTAGCAGTCCTGCATAGTGGAACCCCTCTTCTCTCAGTGTCAGTCCAGTAGTCCAATAGTCCAGTATTCAGTCGACTCAGTCCACACAGCTCACTGCACTAACACTGCTCTCCCTGTGGTGGGCGACCAATTACCAATGATCAATGGGGGGTGGAAACTGACTGGTATTCCTCTTTTCCATAGATATGAATATCTTACTATATCATATTAAATAATTAGATGGGTGCTTGCATTTGTCTTATTTCACACATGTAGAAGTGTGTGTTGGTGAATTGGACATTTGTTTTTTTGCATCTGGTACTCACAGCCAGGGATCAGCCATTAGAGAGGGCAACCCTGGCGCAATTAGGGTTAAATGCCTTGCTCAAGAGCACATTGAAAATATTATTTCACCTAGTCTGCTCGGAGATTCAAACCAGCAACCTTTTGGTTACCAGCCCAACGCTCTTAACCGCTAGGCTACCTGCCGCCCTCATTACCATGAACACTAATCAACAGACAAAGTTATATATGTTCTTTAGTTACATTAATATGTGTTTTTTCTTTATATTTTCTCCAGTATTCATTATGGTATTGTCTTGCTAAACGACATTGATAGTGATCATATGTGATAGCCTTTAAAACAATAATACTCATTCTATTCATACCCTTTTTATTCACTTAATTACTGTCTGAGTTCACAGAACTGTATTTTATAGAATTTTCTCAACACAATAAAATAGCAGGTTTAAAAACATGTGCAGACAGTGATCAGCAGCCCTCCAATTTGGGATTTAAAATCATCAATCAGAATTAAATTCTATTTTTTTTTGTCCTTTTGCAAAGTGTTTTAAGATGATGGGGCAGTGAAGCTAAAAATACTCTTACCAAACTCAGTTAAACTCTCTTATGCACTTTCACTGTTTTAACTTCCATTCATTGTTATGTTTCAGCAGACTGATGGTCTGGGGGTAAAAGCTGTTGGCCAGTCTGTTAGTTCTAGCCATGATGCTCCTGTATTGCCCACGTCTGAGTGATGGAAGCAGGGAGAACAGGCTGTGGTTTGGGTGGCTGAGGTCCCTGATTATTTTTTGGGGTCTTCCTGCGATAACTGGTGTTGTAGGTGTCCTGGAGGGCAGGCAGTGTGCACCTAGAGCTGTTACGGTGACCGTATTAACGTCAGTCATTACGTCAGTCAAATTTTATCGTGACCGTTTAGTCACGGTAATTAGGCTTCTCCAAGCTTTGATGCTGCTGATGGTCATTATTATCCTACCAAACTTGCTAACCTCCTGGTACGCAGCACTCTATTTCCCCTCTAATCACTCTGACATTAATGGAGATCTAATCGAAAATCTAATCAAACATTTCATGAGAGCCCATGAGCTCATGTTGCAGTAACATTTCTATAGGCTATGCAATTGCGTGAGAAAAGAGAAGGATCCCATCAGCTTTCTATAGGCTAGGCCTACTATATTTATTTATCAACTTTCCTAATATTAAGCAAATTGCATCTCTTTACAGCAGGAGTATAGCCTACCTGACTGGCATGAAAATGAACCACGGGAAATTAGCCTATCACTTGTGAATTATATATTATCTCTTGTGAATGATGCCCAGCTTAAGGCAAGAAACAGCGCAATCTTTTTTTTGCAACTTTTTCAAATCATAGTCGCACACCTCATGTAGCCTAGCCCATAGGCCTATATGTTTTTATAAAGTGTATATCATAACTAAAGTGGCCAAATAACTTCTTAAAATGAATCACATTAATCTGCTTTACAACGGGTATAGAGCCTAACTGGCATATATATGCAGCGCTTGAGTTTCAAGTTTGGGGAAGATCATTTTCAACATAAAAATGCACCTTTATAATAAAAGCATTACATGCAGAATCGCATTTGCGGTCACTTTTGAGAATGGTGTTTTCCTATCCAATGGAACATTTGCGCTTATAGCCTACTGCCGTGTTCGCGTTGCTGTGCTTTTAATGTGAAGAAATAGCCAAATAGTTTATCAACATTTTAAGCTAAATGTTCTGATTTGTTGTGTCAGCCTCATTGCTTAAAAAAAAATGTGGGATGCTAGTGGTTGTATTAATTTGGGATCTATCACATCCCACAACTGTCCCAGACTATGTTTTGAATATTTATTTCTCGCACAGAATAGAATAGGTCAACTTTTGTACTGTGGGGGATAGTAGATTGACATAGGCTAGTACTTTTGCAGTTCGTTATGCTTACTCATCTGGTTGGCTGATGAAAAGTAAATGTGGACAGTTCTTCCAATATCTTCAATATGCACCTCGGAATTGGATAAGGAAGAGTGCAGTTGTGTCCTGACGTGTCTGTCTTCACTTGTAGCCTGTGAGAAAGGCCCGATCAAGTGATGGTGTAACGATCCCGGCTGTCTGAGTCGGGTCCTGGCTGGTGACTAGTGTTCCTGTTCGTAATCTCCAGTTTCCCGAGGGTTCGGGAACGCTCCGGGGAGCGCTCTTGTTTTCCGCACCTGCATCCCATCAGCAATCTGCACACCTGGTCCTGATCATCACCCTTCTTAGGCTCTGGCCTAACATCCAGTTCCTGCCGGATCGTTAGCCATGAACAGTATGTTTGTCAGCGTATCAGCCTTGAGTTCTAGCGTTAGTTTTTGTTGTTTTGCACCTTGTTGATTTGCTGTGTACTCACCTCCGTTTTGTTCTGTCTGCAGTCTCTCACCCGGAACCTTCACCCAACCTCTGCCTGATGGTCGGCGGCTGCCGAGCCATGTCTGGACCTACCACTGCACCCTCAACAACCCATCCACGCCACCCGCTCTGTCCCTGGATTATTCAGCCTCACTCGGGAGTCAATTAATAAACACTCACCTTTTTCTCTAAGTACCTTGTCCTGGTCTGCTTCTGGGTTCTGGCGTAGTAAACCGTGACAGAACGATCCGGCCAGTAATGAACCCAGCGGACCTGGACTCTGTTCGCCATGCCATTACCCATCAGGAGAAGATGTTGGGCCATCATAGCACGGTACTACAGGAGATCGCGTTGTCAGTTCGGAACCTTTCTACCGGTCTGACGGAGGTCCAGAACCAACGCAAGTTTCCGGTGGAGGATCCACTACCGGTTTCACCCATCTCGCCTGCCGCTTCGGGAGCTGTGTCCTTCCGTGAGCCCGAGGTTCCGACGCCGGATAGATATGAGGGGGAGCTGGGAAGATGCCGTTCCTTCCTTATGCAGTGTGGATTAGTGTTCGATCTACAGCCCTACTCTTATGCCACAGACAAGGCTAGGATAGCCTTTGTGATTGCGTTGCTGCGTGGTCGAGCGCTGGAGTGGGCTTCAGCCGTTTGGGAACGACAAGACCCCTGCATGGCTTCATACCAGGGGTTCACGGCCGAGATGAGGAAGCTCTTCGACCATTCCGTCCGAGGAAGGACGCAGCTAGGCGCCTGTTTTCGCTTCACCAAGGAACTCGCAGCGTGGCCGACTTCGTGATCGAGTTCAAGACGTTGGCTGTGGAGAGTGGGTGGAACGAGGAGTCTCTGCAAGCGGCCTTTTACCAGGGTCTGTCGGAGCAGCTCAAGGATGAGTTGATCTCCTATCCGGAGCCTAGTGACCTGGACAGCTTGGTAGCCTTGTCTATTCGGGTGGATAATCGAGTCCGAGAGCGAAGGAGGGAGAAGCAATGGGGTCCGTCCAATCGATCAGCTTCTCAGTTCCCAGTCGGGTCGGGTGGTGGACCAGAACACGTCGATCATTCTCCACCACAATGGATTAGTGGAGAGGTCCTCTCTCCCGATTCTGAACCCATGCAAGTGGGGCGGCACGGGTTAACCAAGGAGGAGCGTCAACATAGACGTCAGACCAACTGCTGCCTCTACTGTGGTAGCTCGGGACATTACATCTCCACCTGTTCCCGGCGGTCGTCAAACTGCCCGGCTCGCTAAAGTTGGGAGGACTTTTAGCGAGCCAGTTTCAACCTCTCAGTACATCTGTCAGACCCCGTTTCCCGGCTACCCTTGTGAACAGGAATCAGAGCTTAGCGCTTAACGCTTTTATCGATTCAGGTGCCGATGGAAGCTTTCTTGATGCCGAGTTGGTGGAACAGCTGGGGCTTTCCAAGGAGCAATTGCCGGAAGCCATTGAAGCGACCACTCTGAACGGCAGTAGTCTGGCACGTATCACGATGAGGACTGAACCGGTTAAGATGCGGTTGTCGGGGAATCATTCTGAGATGATTTCATTCTTCATTCTGCCGTCTTCCCATGTTCCTCTGGTCCTTGGATACCCCTGGCTGAAGGAACACAATCCCACGTTCGATTGGGTGACGGGCAAGGTAACGAGTTGGAGCCTTGATTGTCATGCTAACTGTCTCAAGACTGCCTGCCCCCATTCGGTTCCCAGTCAGGTGATTGAGGCTAAACCCCCAGATTTGTCCCTGGTTCCCGAGACATATCACGATTTGGGGGAAGTTTTCAGTAAGCAGAAGGCTCTGTCACTCCCTCCCCACCGACCATATGATTGTGCCATCAACCTGGTCCCTGGAGCTGTCTACCCCAAGGGAAGGTTATACAGTATCTCCCGACCTGAACGTGAGGCGTTGGAGACCTACATCAAGGAGTCCCTAGCTGCTGGTCTCGTTCGCCCCTCGTCATCACCCCTGGGGGCAGGATTCTTCTTTGTGGGTAAGAAGGATGGCTCTCTTCGACCGTGTATTGATTATCGGGGGTTGAATGACATCACGGTCAAGAACAAGTATCCCCTGCCCTTGATGAGTTCTGCCTTCGACTCCTTACAGGGTGCTACGGTGTTCACCAAGCTAGACCTACGCAATGCGTATCACCTGGTCCGATCAGAGAGGGGGACGAGTGGTTGACGGGTTTCAATACACCGATGGGTCGCTTCGAGTATCAGGTGATGCCGTTTGGACTGACCAATGCTCCAGCGGTATTCCAGAGTATGGTGAACGACGTCCTGAGAGATATGATCGGTCTCTTTGTGTTTGTTTACCTGGATGACATTCTGATCTTCTCGAAGGAACCTTCCGACCACGTCCAGCATGTCCGGCAGGTTCTGCAGCGATTGTTGGAGAATCGCCTGTTCGTGAAGGCCGAGAAGTGCGAGTTTCACGCCCACACGACATCCTTTCTCGGGTACATCATCTCCAGGGGAGAGATTAGGATGGACCAGGAGAAGGTTAGAGCGGTTCTGGAATGGGTCCAGCCCGGTACGAGATTGCAGCTCCAGAGATTTTTTGGGGGTTTGCGAATTTCTACCGCAGATTCATCCGGGATTACAGCCGTGTGGCCGCTCCGTTAACGGCCTTGACTTCCAGTATCAGGACCTTCAAGTGGAATCCGGAGGCGGATCGAGCGTTTCTGGATTTGAAGAGGCGATTCACCAACGCACCGATTCTCTCTCAACCGGACACGGCCCGTCAGTTCGTCGTTGAAGTGGACGCGTCTGATGTGGGAGTTGGCGCCATCCTGTCGCAGCGATGCTCCACGGACAGTAAACTCCATCCCTGCGCCTACTACTCTCGTCGCCTTTCGCCTGCGGAGAGGAATTACGATGTGGGTAACCGGGAGCTTCTCGCGGTGAAACTTGCCTTGGAGGAGTGGCGCCACTGGTTGGAGGGGCGGAGCAACCGTTTATTGTCTGGACTGACCACAAGAATCTTGCTTACGTGCAATCGGCTAAACGTCTCAACTCCCGTCAGGCCAGGTGGGCGTTGTTTTTCGGACGATTCAAGTTTGCCCTGACGTTCCGACCTGGATCTAAGAACGGCAAGGCGGACGCCTTGTCCCGGATGTTCTCCAAGACGGAGGAGAGTGGGTCCAAGACCGAGACAATCCTCCCCCGGAACTGCGTCGTGGGAGCAGTTATGTGGAAGATTGAGGAGGAGGTGCTGGCGGCCCCTTCGGACTCAGCCCGGTCCCGGTAACGGTCCACCCGGTCGGTTGTTTGTGCCTGAGTCGGTTCGTCCTGCTGTCCTCAAATGGTCCCACGCCAGCAAGATGGCTTGTCACCCTGGCGTGGCTCGGACAATGGCGTTTCTTCGCAGACGTTTTTGGTGGCCTGCCATGGCCGAGGATACTCGGGGGTTTTGTTGCTGCCTGTCCAGTGTGTGCGCAGAATAAGAGTACCAATCGGCCCAGCTCTGGACTACTTCACCCCCTTCCTATTCCCCGGCGACCATGGTCGCATCTGGCCCTGGACTTCGTCACTGGGTTGCCCGCTTCTGAGGGGAACACGGTCGTTCTGACGATCGTGGACAGATTCAGCAAGTTCGCCCACTTTGTGCCTATTGCCAAGCTTCCCTCTGCCTCGAGACGTCCGAGATCCTGGTTAGGGAGGTTTTCAGGGTCCACGGTTTGCCCAGGGATATCGTTTCCGACCGTGGCCCTCAGTTTACCTCTGCTGTCTGGAAGTCCTTCTGTTTGGCCATTGGAGCTACAGTCAGTCTCACATCTGGTTTTCACCCCCAATCCAATGGTCAGGCGGAGAGAGCCAACCAGAAGATGGAATCCACGCTACGCTGTCTGGTCTCTTCCAACCCCACCTCCTGGGTCTCTCAGTTGCCTTGGGTTGAGTATGCCCACAATACTCTTCCTACATCTGCCACTGGGATGTCTCCCTTCCAGTGCCTGTATGGCTACCAACCTCCCCTGTTTCCTTCTCAGGAGAAGGAGCTCTCAGTGCCTTCTGTTCAGGCCCATATTCGTCGTTGCCACCGGACCTGGCATCGGGCCAGAAAGGCACTCCTTAGAGTTTCGGACCGGTATCAGCTCCAGGCGAATCGTCGCCGGATCCCCGCTCCCACCTATACCATCGGAGATAGGGTTTGGTTGGCCACACGGGATCTTCCGTTACGGACTGAGTCTAGGAAGTTGTTACCGAAGTTCATTGGTCCGTTTGTGGTGGAGAAGGTGATCAATCCAGTGGCAGTTCGACTCAAACTACCGAGGACGCTCAGAGTCCATCCCACCTTTCATGTCTCCTGCCTCAAGCCTGTCTTCCTCAGTCCTCTGTTGCCTCCTCCGCCTCCTCCTCCTCCTCCTCGGATGATCGGAGGTGGTCCTGCCTACACGGTGCGTCGCATCATGGATTCCAGACGGCGGGGCCGGGGTTTCCAGTATCTCGTGGACTGGGAGGGGTATGGCCCTGAAGAGAGGAGTTGGATTCCGCGGCGACAGGTCCTAGATGCGGATCTCATCAGTGACTTCTACCGCCTCCATCCTGGCGCTCCGGGAGTCCGCCCGGTGGCGTTCGTCGGAGGGGGGTACTGTAACGATCCCGGCTGTCTGAGTCGGGTCCTGGCTGGTGACTAGTGTTCCTGTTCGTAATCTCCAGTTTCCCGAGGGTTCGGGAACGCTCCGGGGAGCGCTCTTGTTTTCCGCACCTGCATCCCATCAGCAATCTGCACACCTGGTCCTGATCATCACCCTTCTTAGGCTCTGGCCTAACATCCAGTTCCTGCCGGATCGTTAGCCATGAACAGTATGTTTGTCAGCGTATCAGCCTTGAGTTCTAGCGTTAGTTTTTGTTGTTTTGCACCTTGTTGATTTGCTGTGTACTCACCTCCGTTTTGTTCTGTCTGCAGTCTCTCACCCGGAACCTTCACCCAACCTCTGCCTGATGGTCGGCGGCTGCCGAGCCATGTCTGGACCTACCACTGCACCCTCAACAACCCATCCACGCCACCCGCTCTGTCCCTGGATTATTCAGCCTCACTCGGGAGTCAATTAATAAACACTCACCTTTTTCTCTAAGTACCTTGTCCTGGTCTGCTTCTGGGTTCTGGCGTAGTAAACCGTGACAGATGGAGAGCCATGTGATTGAGAGGTGCTTCGGAGTATGCAGCTGGGAGAAGGGAATTATAGTTATTGTATTCAGCCCACAACGGCCACTGGCCGCAGAAGGTGTGGATTTTTGAAGGGGCATTACGGCCACACAAAGGGGATGCCGCCAGGAAATTCTAGGCATTATCAAGTGCTTGTCAGATTGTGAATCAGAGACTGATGAAGTGTGTACAGCCTGCACAAAAAACAAGGCTTTTTTCAAATCAACATTAGAGTCATGCAGCCTTAGAGTGTATTAAAAATCTGAACATTTAGCCCAACGTTTGTATCACAACTAAAGTTAAATAAATAACTCTAAATTAAGCATATAGGAGTATCTGTTTCTTTGTTAACTGCTCAACACAGAATAAGCCGCATGTGCGCACTCCCTCAAACCGTTCGGATAAAATATCCTTTCTATTTTATTCAGCTATATTCATTTGTATTCTTCATACTATTAAATAATGTAAAATAATGCCATGTAATTCTAAGCAAATCTTGTCAGCTAAATTAACTAGTGTAGCCCACAGCCATATGGCATAGCCAGATCAGGGCCTAACATAAGGACAACTCAGAGTATGCTATTCTGTTCTTCTGAAATAGACTACATTTTCTTCATATCATGTTTCTTTAGACCTGTCTAAAATAAATAATGGATTTACCGTGAAGGTGTAGGCTATATTACATGGATTTATTTCACTTTTAAAAATGTAGATGTTCCAAAGGTCTGCATCAGTGACTTGTAGGCTATGCGTGGAAGCCAGGAGATGCTAATTGTGTTTATGTTAATTAACGGTCAATTACCATGAGACTGGCAGTTATTTGCTTGACAATCACCGGCTGACAAAATTTCATGACCGCCACAGCCCTATGTGCATCCAATGGTGTGTTCGGCTGAGCGTACCACCCTCTGTAGTGCCTTGCAGTCAGGGCGGTGGAGTTGCCGTACCAGGCTATGATGCAGCGCGACAGTATGCTCTCGATGGTGCTCCTGTAGAACACTGTGATGGCCCTCGTTGACGGGCCGAATTTCTTCAGCAGCCTGAGGTTAAAGAGTCACTGTCGTGCCTTCTTCCCCACGGTGTCCTGTGTTTTGACCATTTCAGCTCCTCTGAGATGTGTACGCCGAGGAACCTGAAGTTTTTTACCGTCTCCACAGCGGCTTCGTTGATGAGGATGGAGCCGTGCCCAGCCTGATTCCTCCTGAAGTCCAGAATCAGCTCCTTTTTTTTCCTGAGGTAGAGGTTGTTTACCTGGCACCACACCATCAGATTGCCTACCTTCTCCCTGTAGGCTGTCTCGTCGTTGTTGGTAATCAGGCCTACTACTGTTGTGTCGTCAGTGAACTTGATGATGGAGTTGAAACTGTGTGAGGCCACGCAGTCGTGGGTACACAGGGAGTACAGGAGGGTACTGAGTACGCACCCTTGTGGGGCCCCAGTGTTGAGAATCAGTGTCGAGAAGGAAGTGTTGCCTACCTTCACCACCTGGGGGCAGCCCGTCAGGTAATCCAGGACCCAGTTGCATAGGGAGGAGTTCAGACCCAGAGCCGTGAGGTTTGTGGTGATCTCATAGAGCACTATGGAATTGAAGGCCGAGCTGTAGTTGATGAACAGAGTTCTCACAATCCTCTTGTCCAGGTGGATGAGGGCAGTGTGCAGTGCAATAGTGATTGCGTCGTCCGTGGATCTGTCAGGGCGGTAGGTGAATTGGAGGGGATTGAGTGTGCCAGGGAGGGAGGAGATGATGTGGTCTTTAACTAGCCTCTCAAAGCACTTCATGATGACAGAAGTGAGTGGTGTGGATCAGTAGTCATTCAGTTCAGTTACTTTCCCTGGTGTTTTGTCTCATGTGTATACTGTATGGATGCTGCTCTCTTGGCCAGAGCTCACTTGAAATATGTTTTATCTCAATATGACTTCTCAGGTTAAATAAAGGATAAATTAATCAAATGAAATCTTAAGATGCAGAGGAGATGCTGGGTTTCATGTATTGTAATGCTGGTCCATAGAGTCCCAGTGTGTCTGATCAGAGATACAGGAGAGGAGGGAGCTGAACTCAGTCAGGAACAGAGTAGCAGTCCTGAGCAGTGGATCCCCTCTTTTCTCAGTGTCAGTCCAATAGTCCAATAGGCCAGTAGTCCAATAGTCCAGTAGTCCAATAGTCCAGTAGTCCAGTAGTCCAGTAGTCCAGTATTCAGTCCGCTCAGTCCACACAGCTCACTGCACTAACATTACTCTCCCTGCAGGGGGCGACACATGAACAATGATCAATGGGAGGTGGAAACTGACTAGTATTCCTCTTTTCCATAGGTATCAATATGTTACCATACCGTATTACCATAACACCAATCAACAGACACATTTCTATATGTTTGTTCGTTACATTATTTTCTCTAGTATCCATTATGGTTTTGTCTTGCTAAACAACATTGATAGAAATCAAATATGATAGCCTTTAAACCAATATTTATTCCCTTATTATTCCCTTAATTTATTTACATATTATCATGGATTATGGTTATTAGTTTACAATTGTGGGAGTAAGATCATCAGATTGTAATGGACTCTCAGTTCTAATCTGATGGATACTTAATGGTCTAAATTTGCTGAATAATGGTGGATGGAGAGAAGACCAGAAGCTTATTTACATAGTGATGATGCTCTGCATAGACAGCACATGCTTCAGTGGTCTGGGAGTGTTTATATCCCTGTGAGTTGAACACTTCATGACTGAGAGCTGCCCTTCATGACAACAGAACCCACAACAACCATGACTTTGATCACCATCTTCATCTGGACACTTGCTTTCTACATCAAGGGTAAAAAACAATAGGAGTTATGTGTTTGTATAATGAAAAGTAAACAATCTGTGTGAACTGAAATATTGTTAAGATTGTTTTATTCATTCCTGGTAATGTACAATTATTAGTGTTTTCTATGTTTCAGAATCCAGAGGACAAGTCACTGTGCCTCAGACTCCTACAGTGAAAGCTGTTCTCCCAGAACAGCCAGTCTCTCTGAACTGTAAAACCAGCAGTAATGAGCATGGAGATTGTTACAATGGTCAGTCATCGGGCCATCAGTGTCTATCCTGGTACCAAAAGAAACCTGGATAAAACCCCAAACGCATGATGCTTCCAGGGAACACGCTCCATTCTGGGACTCCATCTAGATTCAGTGGCAGTGGATCTGGGAGTGACTTCACTCTTACCATCAGTGGAGTCCAGGCTGAAGATTCAGGATATTACTACTGTCAGAGTTGCCACATAAACTCGCTTGGTACGCAATGGTTCACACAGTGATTTAGAGCCGTACAAAAACCTCCCTCAGTCAGACTGCACAGTGACTGTACTGCTACAGCTGGGACCTACTGCAGGTGCTGAGGGGGAAGAGACAGTGACATGGAACACTGATCAGTAAGGAGGTCAACTGTGATGTGACAATATGTTTAGAAAGCAATCATTCAGATCACATTACCATCATCGTCATTAACATCATCATAGTTATGACTGACAGTATTTGTCATGGGCTCAAAGGGTATATAAAAGTTATTTGAAGTTTTGAAACACAATGCCTGTCCATATGCAAAGTAAGATCTATTGAAGTTAAACAAAAGGTGTTATGCCATCAACATTACTTCAAAGTTACAATCACTTCAGCACCTAAAACAAGATCTTATTTGGACGTCAACCAAATGTCTAATTTAAATGGATGTGATCTTCTAGCATTATATTAACTATTTTGATGAGCAGGTTACTGACTGTTAGATCTGTGAATGAGACATCATGCTGGGCTCAAACATGAGACACATGTACACTAGTGGTGGGAGGAGCTATGGGACGGATGGGCTCATTGTAATGCCTTAAATGGAATGAATGTTGTGTTTGATACCGTTCCATTTATTCCATTCCAGCCATTACAATGATCCCGTCCTCCTATTGCTCCTCCCACCAGCCTCATTTACACTATATACACTATACACATAATGTATAATACTCATATTATCTGTCATTAAGTACATGATGGCATATCTGTTATGTCTCCCTCCCTGAATCCACCATAGAGGTTAAAACCAGTCACTCCCTCACATCTGTCCCAGTCCAGGGTATGTCAGGCAGTTAAGCTGTTCAACTGCTAGACTGGTAGCTGTTGGAGTGAAACTGAGATTTGCATAGACAGGGCTGGGTGGTTCTGTTTGTCCCAGAATAGAACATTGAAGTATCTAGACCTCTCCTGTTAATCTGTTAACATTGTAATATCTAGACCTCTCCTGTTAATCTGTTAACATTGTAGTGTCTAGACCTCTCCTGTTAATCTGTTAACATTGTAATATCTAGACCTCTCCTGTTAATCTGTTAACATTGTAGTATCTAGACCTCTCTTGTTAATCTGTTAACATTGTAGTATCAAAACCTCTCCTGTTAATCTGTTAACATTGTAATATCTAGACCTCTCCTGTTAATCTGTTAACATTGTAGTATCTAGACCTCTCCTGTTAATCTGTTAACATTGTAGTATCTAGACCTCTCCTGTTAATCTGTTAACATTGTAGTATATAGATGTCTCCTGTTAATCTGTTAACATTGTAGTATCTAGACCTCTCCTGTTAATCTGTTAACATTGTAGTATCTAGACCTCTCCTGTTAATCTGTTAACATTGTAGTATCTAGACCTCTCATGTTAATCTGTTAACATTGTAGTATCTAGACCTCTACTGTTAATAGTTTAACATTGTAGTATCTTGACCTCTCATGTTAATCTGTTAACATTGTAGTATCTAGACCTCTCCTGTTAATCTGTTAACATTGTAGTATTTAGACCTCTCCTGTTAATCTGTTAACATTGAAGTATCTTGTGTTAGTATGAACTACAGTTTGATGACGATGTGGTTTCAAGTGGAACATATATTCATGAAGCCGGATTCACAGTTTCTTTTAAAACGATCAGACCTATATGTCATTGCTTAGTTATGTATTGCTATGCAATTCAACATTTAAGACTACAGTCTAATTATTGAAAGAGACAACAAAAATATTTGTTCCAAAATTATATCTTTATTTTCATCCATTAATCAAAGCATCAAAGCAAACATTCCTACAGTATCTAATAGTAATAAAACAGAACACATCACATCTAACACTGATACAACCTCAGTCTACAGAGAGGATTGACACATGAACTCAAGCAAAGCCCTCTGTTAATCTACATGTCAGTGATCAATAAGACAGAGAACATCTGATCTCAGAACAGAGTCAAAGAAGAGGAACCAGCAGCCTCTCTCCACAGGGCTGTGTGACTGAGGGGTCCTACCCAGAACAGTCAGCCCTCCTCAGGTTCTTGGTGACTGGAGTCTGGATTTCTGCTGGGCTTCACAGGTCACCTCTCCTGCCTTGGTCCACTCCTGGGCAGTGAGAGTCAGGGTGCTGCTCCAGCTGTACAGACCGTCCTTCTCCAGGACCCCGGGACTGGCCTCCTGCTTCTTGCTGGTCCCGTCCACTTTCCAGCTCATGGTCCAGTCTGAGGGGAAGCCCTTGTTGGCCAGACACGTCAGTGTGGCTGTTGTTGTACTGGACAGCTCCTCACTAGAGGGGGCCAGGACGGTGAGGGTTGGGACGCTGTTACCTGGAACAAACAGAACACATCAATGAAGTAACTACATCAAGTACAGCTACAGTAAGATCCTCAGCAAAGCAGGGGTGTCAAGTGCTTAAATAAAAATACTTTAAAGTACTTCTTAAGTAGTTTTTGTAGGGTATCTGTACTTTATTTGACAAATATAAAGACAATTATAAGCACCCACCTAATTACTATTATTACAAAAGCAAGCTCAAGCAGGACAAAATATATTCTAATGATGGGAGCCGACTTGGAAACTGAAATAGATTTGAAACATTCATTTGCATAATGCATCTTCTCCGCTGCTCTAAGATTATTTATAGCCCTGTGAGTTTAACACTTCATGACTGAGAGCTGTCCTTCATGACAACAGAACCCACAACAACCATGACTTTTATCACCATCTTCATCTGGACACTTGCTTTCTGCTTTCAAGGTTACAATTTTCCGAATTTATTGTTGAACATTTTATTAGATCTACTCCATTTAAATGTATATCAAAGTTAATCTTTATATTCAGTACTATGAATTACTATATGTACTATTTAATTCACAAACATTTTTTCATTATATTTTTCAGAATCCAGAGGACAGTACGTTGTGACTCAGACTCCTGCAGTGAAAGCTGTTCTCCCAGAACAGACAGTCTCTCTGAACTGTAAAACCAGCAGTGATGTTTATGCTGCAGGAAGCTCTTATCCCCGTCTAGCCTGGTACCAACAGAAACCTGGAGGAGCTCCTAAACTCCTTATTTACGATGCTACAACACTTCAGTCTGGGACTCCATCTAGATTCAGTGGTAGTGGAACTCATAGTGACTTCACTCTGACCATCAGTGGAGTCCAGGCTGAAGATGCAGGAGATTACTACTGTCAGAGTTTCCACTATCCCAATAGTAAAGCTGTGTTCACACAGTGATACAGAGCCGTACAAAAACCTCCCTCAGTCAGACTGCACAGTGACTGTACTGCTACAGCTGGGACCTACTGCAGGTGCTGAGGGGGAAGAGACAGTGACATGGAACACTGGTCACTAGATGAGGTGAACTTTGACTATGTTTAGAAAGCATCATTCAGATCACATATTCCCCATCATCATCATCATCATTTTACCTTTATTTAACCAGGTTAGTCTCATTGAGATTAAACATCTATTTTATAAGAGAGGCCTGGCCAAAATAGCGGCACGCAAAGCTTTACACACAATTACAACATAAAACACAAAGCACTACAGTTTAACAACAGAAATGTACACATTGAGAAGGCAAGAACTCTTTACGGAGGGGTAGTACATCTGGGGGTCAAAACATTGACAGCCCCGCACTTCATTGTCCACCATAGATTTTACCCAACTACTCTTTCAAAGAGAGGACCTCCTGGAAAGGCCAGAAAACTGGAACATCTTTTTTTTTTAAACACAGCTCTGTAAGAGCCTTAGGTACAGTCAAAAAGATAGAGTCATGTGAGCGTGGACGATATTTGTCATTTGTCTGGTTGACAATGGCAGTACATAGGTCAAATGGGAGCTATTACCAGTCAAATGTCCACATGCAGAGTTTGAAGCACAGCAATAATGCATGAGGCCATGTGTTATGACATTTTTTATCATTGCTGTGATATCAAATCAAATCAAATCAAATCAAATCAAATTTTATTGGTCACATGCGCCAAATACAACAGGTGCAGACATTACAGTGAAATGCTTACTTACAGCCCTTAACCAACAGTGCATTTATTTTAAACAAAAAAGTAAAAATAAAACAACAACAACAAAAAAAAAGTGTTGAGAAAAAAAAGAGCAGAAGTAAAATAAAGTGACAGTAGGGAGGCTATATATACAGGGGGGTACCGTTGCAGAGTCAATGTGCGGGGGCACCGGCTAGTTGAGGTAGTTGAGGTAATATGTACATGTGGGTAGAGTTAAAGTGACTATGCATAAATACTTAACAGAGTAGCAGCAGCGTAAAAAGGGATGGGGTGGGGGGCAGTGCAAATAGTCCGGGTAGCCATGATTAGCTGTTCAGGAGTCTTATGGCTTGGGGGTAGAAGCTGTTGAGAAGTCTTTTGGACCTAGACTTGGCACTCCGGTACCGCTTGCCGTGCGGTAGCAGAGAGAACAGTCTATGACTAGGGTGGCTGGAGTCTTTGACAATTTTGAGGGCCTTCCTCTGACACCGCCTGGTATAGAGGTCCTGGATGGCAGGAAGCTTGGCCCCAGTGATGTACTGGCCCGTACGCACTACCCTCTGTAGTGCCTTGCGGTCGGAGGCCAAGCAGTTGCCATACCAGGCGGTGATGCAACCAGTCATGATGCTCTCGATGGTGCAGCTGTAGAATTTTTTGAGGATCTGAGGACCCATGCCAAATCTTTTTAGTCTCCTGAGGGGGAATAGGCTTTGTCGTGCCCTCTTCACGACTGTCTTGGTGTGTTTGGACCATGATAGTTCGTTGGTGATGTGGACACCAAGGAACTTGAAGCTCTCAACCTGTTCCACTACAGCCCCGTCGATGAGAATGGGGGCGTACTCAGTCCTCTTTTTTTTCCTGTAGTCCACAATCATCTCCCTTTGTCTTGGTCACGTTGAGGGAGAGGTTGTTGTCCTGGCACCACACGGCCAGATCTCTGACCTCCTCCCTATAGGCTGTCTCATCGTTGTCGGTGATCAGGCCTACCACTGTTGTGTCGTCGGCAAACTTAATGATGGTGTTGAGTCGTGCCTGGCCATGCAGTCATGGGTGAACAGAGAGTACAGGAGGGGGACTGAGCACGCACCCCTGAGGGGCCCCCGTGTTGAGGATCAGTGTGGCAGATGTGTTGTTACCTACCCTTACCACCTGGGGGCGGCCCGTCAGGAAGTCCAGGATCCAGTTGCAGAGGGAGGTGTTTAGTCCCAGGATCCTTAGCTTAGTGATGAGCTTAGAGGGCACTATGGTGTTGAATGCTGAGCTGTAGTCAATGAATAGCATTCTCACGTAGGTGTTCCTCTTGTCCAGGTGGGAAAGGGCAGTGTGGAGTGCAATAGAGATTGCATCATCTGTGGATCTGTTGGGGCGGTATGCAAATTGGAGTGGGTCTAGGGTTTCTGGGATAATGCTGTTGATGTGAGCCATGACCAGCCTTTCAAAGCACTTCATGGCTACAGACGTCAGTGCTACGGGTCGGTAGTCATTTAGGCAGGTTATCTTAGAGTCCTTGGGCACGGGGACTATGGTGGTCTGCTTGAAACATGTTGGTATTACAGACTCAGTCAGGGACATGTTGAAAATGTCAGTGAAGACACTTGCCAGTTGGTCAGCACATGCTCTGAGTACACGTCCTGGTAATCCGTCTGGCCCTGCGGCCTTGTGAATGTTGACCTGCTTAAAGTCTTACTCACATCGGCTACGGAGAGCGTGATCACATAGTCATCCGGAACAGCTGGTGCTCTCATGCATGCTTCAGTGTTGCTTGCCTCGAAGCGAGCATAGAAGTGGTTTAGCTCGTCTGGTAGGCTTGTGTCACTGGGCAGCTCGCGGCTGTGCTTCCCTTTGTAGTCTGTAATAGTTTTCAAGCCCTGCCACATCCGACGAGCATCAGAGCCAGTGTAGTACGATTCAATCTTAGACCTGTATTGACTCTTTGCCTGTTTGATGGTTCGTCGGAGGTCATAGCGGGATTTCTTATAAGCGTCCGGGTTAGAGTCCCGTTCCTTGAAAGCGGCAGCTCTACCCTTTAGCTCAGTGCGGATGTTTCCTGTAATCCATGGCTTCTGGTTGGGGTATGTACGTACGGTCACTGTGGGGACGACATCATCGATGCACTTATTGATGAAGCCAGTGACTGATGTGGTGTACTCCTCAATGCTGTCTGAAGAATCCCGGAACATGTTCCAGTCTGTGCTAGCAAAACAGTCCTGTAGCTTAGCATCTGCGTCATCTGACCACTTTTTTATTAACCGAGTCACTGGTGTTTCCTGCTTTAGTTTTTGCTTATAAGCAGGAATCAGGAGGATAGTTATGGTCAGATTTGCCAAATGGAGGGCGAGGGAGAGCTTTGTATGCGTCTCTGTGTGTGGAGTAAAGGTGGTCTAGAGTTTTTTTCCCTCTGGTTGCACATTTAACATGCTGGTAGAAATTAGGTAGAACGGATTTAAGTTTCCCTGCATTAAAGTCCCCGGCCACTAGGAGCGCTGCATCTGGATGAGCGTTTTCCTGTTGATTAATTGCCTTGTACAACTCATTCAGTGCAATCTTAATGCCAGCATTGGTTTGTGGTGGTAAATAGACAGCTATGAAAAATATAGATGAAAACTCTCTTGGTACAGTGGGGAAAAAAAGTATTTAGTCAGCCACCAATTGTGCAAGTTCTCCCACTTAAAAAGATGAGAGAGGCCTGTAATTTTCATCATAGGTACACGTCAACTATGACAGACAAAATGAGGAAAAAAAATTCAGAAAATCAGATTGTATGATTTTTTATGAATTTATTTGCAAATTATGGTGGAAAATAAGTATTTGGTCAATAACAAAAGTTTCTCAATACTTTGTTATATACCCTTTGTTGGCAATGACACAGGTCAAACGTTTTCTGTAAGTCTTCACAAGGTTTTCACACACTGTTGCTGGTATTTTGGCCCATTCCTCCATGCAGATCTCCTCTAGAGCAGTGATGTTTTGGGACTGTCGCTGGGCAACACGGACTTTCAACTACCTCCAAAGATTTTCTATGGGGTTGAGATCTGGAGACTGGCTAGGCCATTCCAGGACCTTGAAATGCTTCTTACGAAGCCACTCCTTCGTTGCCCGGGCAGTGTGTTTGGGATCATTGTCATACTGAAAGACCCAGCCACGTTTCATCTTCAATGCCCTTGCTGATGGAAGGAGGTTTTCACTCAAAATCTCACGATACATGGCCCCATTCATTCTTTCCTTTACACGAATCAGTCGTCCTGGTCCCTTGCAGAAAAACAGCCCCAAAGCATGATGTTTCCACCCCTATGCTTCACAGTAGGTATGGTGTTCTTTGGATGCAACTCAGCATTCTTTGTCCTCCAAACACGACGAGTTGAGTTTTTACCAAAAAGTTCTATTTTGGTTTCATCTGACCATATGACATTCTCCCAATCCTCTTCTGGATCATCCAAATGCACTCTAGCAC
Source organism: Coregonus clupeaformis (assembly GCF_020615455.1). Classification (NCBI taxonomy): domain Eukaryota; kingdom Metazoa; phylum Chordata; class Actinopteri; order Salmoniformes; family Salmonidae; genus Coregonus; species Coregonus clupeaformis. Next base: position 32,531,828 of record NC_059219.1, on the reverse strand, counting down.
GGGCCTGGACATGTACTGGCTTAAGCAGGGGGACACGTCTGGCACTGCAGGATTTAAGTCCCTGGCGGCGTAGTGTGTTACTGATGGTAGGCTTTGTTACTTTGGTCCCAGCTCTCTGCAGGTCATTCACTAGGTCCCCCCGTGTGGTTCTGGGTTTTTGCTCACCGGTCTTGTGATCATTTTGACCCCACGGGGTGAGATCTTTCGTGGAGCCCCAGATCGAGGGAGATTATCAGTGGTCTTGTATGCCTTCCATTTCCTAATAATTGCTCCCACAGTTGATTTCTTCAAACCAAGCTGCTTACCTATTGCAGATTCAGTCTTCCCAGCCTGGTGCAGGTCTACAATTTTGTTTCTGGTGTCCTTTGACAGCTCTTTGGTCTTGGCCATAGTGGAGTTTGGAGTGTGACTGTTTGAGCTTGTGGGCAGGTGTCTTTTATACTGATAACAAGTTCAAACAGGTGCCATTAATACAGGTAACGAGTGGAGGACAGAGGAGCCTCTTAAAAAAGAAGTTACAGGTCCGTGAGAGCCAGAAATCTTGCTTGTTTGTAGGTGACCAAATACTTATTTTCCACCATAATTTGCAAATAAATTCATTAAAAATCCTACAATGTGATTTTCTGGAATTTTTTTCCTCAATTTGTCTGTCATAGTTGACGTGTACCTATGATGAAAATTACAGGCCTCTCTCATCTTTTTAAGTTGGAGAACTTGCACAATTGGTGGCTGACTAAATACTTTTTTTCCCCACTGTAAATAGTGTGGTCTACAGCTTATCATAAGATACTCTACCTCAGGCGAGCAAAACCTCGAGACTTCCTTAGTATTTGGTTTTGTGCACCAGCTGTTGTTTACAAATATACACAGACCGCCGCCCCTTGTCTTACCGGAGTCAGCCGTTCTGTCCTGCCGATGTAGCGTATAGCCTGCTAGCTTAATGTTATCATTGTCGTCGTTCAGCCACGACTCGGTGAAACATAATATATTACAGTTTTTAATGTCCCGTTGGTAGGATAACCGTAATCTTAAATCGTCCACTTTATTTTCAAAAGATTGAACGTTGGCTAATAGGATTGATGGAAGAGGCAGTTTACTCGCTCGCCGTCGGATCCTTACAAGGCACCCCGATCTGCGTCCACGATATCTCCGTCTCTTCTTCACGCGAATGACGGGGATTTGGGCCTTGTCGGGTGTCTGTATGATATCCTTCGCGGCCGCCTCGTTGAAGAAAAAATCTTCGTCCAATACGAGGTGAGTAATCGCTGTCCTGATATCCAGAAGCTCTTTTTGGTTATAAGAGACGATGGCAGAAACATTATGTACAAAATAAATTACAAATAACGCGGAAAAACACAGATAATAGTACAATTGGTTAGAGGGCTGTAAAACGGCAGCCATCTTCTCCGGCGCTGTTGGATCGTCATACCCACGAGGCGAAGAACATGGCTTGTGACATAACACATGGCCTCGAGGATGTTATTGCTTTTATACAACGTGTTACCAGCATTAAAAATCTAGATTATTTCCCAAACCATACATTTTTCTACAAAACGTGATGCTACATCCACTAACACTGGTTGTCAAGTGACGTTTTAGGTATTCTCTGGTCGTTAGTTCTATTCGTATTGACTGCCATGTAAAAAGCAAAACTACCCAAGTGCTGGTTGACAGTTCCAGATCCTTGGTTTCTAGGGACGCTGTCCATGGATTTGAAAACAACGCTGAAACCAGTCCCGGCACCACGAGGGTGCAAAAGGGGGCAATGCCCACTTAGTTGGAATATTGTGGCCCCTCAGTTTTGTGTTCCTATTCTGTCCCACAATCTGCCCCCTCCGTCATGCCCATTTGTTGTGTATGCTTCATTCATGCAACTCCCTTGCACGCATCATACCTACTTAATACCCATTTTACAGGTTGAAAAAAAACGATTGATTGGCCATCACAGTAGAAGGGCGGGGTCAATTTGACCGTTTAGGTTTACTTTCAAAGTTACGTACTACGATTAAAAAAAAAAGTTTCACCGAGCATTTGGATGGAATTTAGCTAATGTTAACAGTTAGGTACAGTGGGGAGAACAAGTATTTGATACACTACCGATTTTGCAGGTTTTCCTACTTACAAAGCATGTAGAGGTCTGTAATTTTTTTATCATAGGTACACTTCAACTGTGAGAGATGGAATCTAAATCAAAAATCCAGAAAATCAAATTGTATGATTTTTAAGTAATTAATTTAAATTTTATTGCATGACATATGTATTTGATCACCTACCAACCAGTAAGAATTCCGGCTCTCACAGACCTGTTAGTTTTTCTTTAAGAAGCCCTCCTGTTCTCCACTCATTACCTGTATTAACTGCACCTGTTTGAACTCGTTACCAGTATAAAAGACACCTGTCCACACACTCAATCAAACAGACTCCAACCTCTCCACAATAGCCAAGTCCAGAGAGCTGTGTAAGGACATCAGGGATACAATTGTAGACCTGCACAAGGCTGGGATGGGCTACAGGACAATAGGCAAGCAGCTTGGTGAGAAGGCAACAACTGTTGGCGCAATTATTAGAAAATGGAAGAAGTTCAAGATGACGGTCAATCACCCTCGGTCTGGGGCTCCATGCAAGAACTCACCTCGTGGGGCATCAATGATCATGAGGAAGGTGAGGGATCAGCCCAGAACTACACGGCAGGATCTGGTCAATGACCTGAAGAGACCTGGGACCACAGTCTCAAAGAAAACCATTAGTAACACACTACACCGTCATGGATTAAAATCCTGCAGTGCACGCAAGGTCCCCCTGCTCAAGCCAGCGCATGTCCAGGCCTGTCTGAAGTTTGCCAATGACCATCTGGATGATCCAGAGGAGGAATGGGATAAGGTCATGTGGTCTGATGAGACAAAAATAGAGCTTTTTGGTCTAAACTCCACTCGCCGTGTTTGGAGGTAGAAGAAGGATGAGTACAACCCCAAGAACACCATCCCAACAGTGAAGCATGGAGGTGGAAACATCATTCTTCTGGGATGCTGTTCTGCAAAGGGGACAGGACGACTGCACCGTCTTGAGGGGAGGATGGATGGGGCCATGTATCGCGAGATCTTGGCCAACAACCTCCTTCCCTCAGTAAGAGCATTGAAGATGGGCCGTGGCTGGGTCTTCCAGCATGACAACGACCCGAAACACACAGCCAGGGCAACTAAGGAGTGGCTCCGTAAGAAGCATCTCAAGGTCCTGGAGTGGCCTAGCCAGTCTCCAGACCTGAACCGATATAGAAAATCTTTGGAGGGAGCTGAAAGTCCGTATTGCACAGCGACTGCACCGAAACCTGAAGGATCTGTAGAAGGTCTGTATGGAGGAGTGGGCCAAAATCCCTGCAGCAGTGTGTGCAAACCTGGTCAAGACCTACAGGAAACATATGATCTCTGTAATTGCAAACAAAGGTTTCTGTACCAAATATTAAGTTCTGCTTTTCTGATGTATCAAATACTTATGTCATGCAATAAAATGCAAATTAATTACTTAAAAATCATACAATGTGATTTTCTGGAGTTTTGTTTTAGATTTCGTCTCTCACAGTTGAAGTGTACCTATGATAAAAATTACAGACCTCTACATGCTTTATAAGTAGGAAAACCTGCAAAATCGGCAATGTATCTGTCACGATAGTTATAAGAAGCGGACCAAGGCGCAGCGTGATAAACGTACATCTTTAATGAGTACTATACACAACAACAAAACAACAACAAAACGATACGTGAAGTCATGAGGTTAACAAAACACAAACCTTTACGGAACAAGATCCCACAATACTAAAGTGCCAAAAGGCTGCCTAAGTATGGCCCCCAATCAGAGACAACGAGCTACAGCTGTCTCTGATTGGGAACCACCCTGGCCAACATAGATATGAACGATCTAGAACAGACCCAATGAAAACTAAACATAACAAGTCCACATCCTGGCTCAACATTTAAGAGTCCCCAGAGCCAGGGCGTGACAGTATCAAATACTTGTCCTCCCCACTGTAGGTAGCTGATAGTATGATGGATACTATAAAAGTGGCTTTGCCAAGGCACAACGGCAGCATCGGATCAAAGTGGCGGGGAGGAGGAGAAGCCTGCCACAGAGGCCAAAGGCAAGGCCTTGGGCAGACCCGGTTCCAATTGGTCAGCCCCTGAGGATTTCTTGGTATCTATAGCAAGTAAGGCACAAAGGACTTATTTTTCTGTGAATTGCCAAAATACAAAAACTTCACTACCATTTTCCAAGTCAATCTTCAAAATTCCCAAATCAGCGTTTGTGATGATTAAATGCATCAATGATGGTATTTGTGTTTGTAATGGGGCCATAATCCAAATAGATTTGTTGGGGCAGAGAGGAGGAAGTGCAACCCTTCAGAGATTTGACAGTTTCCCCAAATTTAACTAGATTCCCCTTACAATCAGAAAGAGTGGTTACATAATAATCAGATATAGCCTTTCTGATTAGTCTTACACATTGATTCCTCAGTTGCCTTAAATAGTGCCAATCCGGGCCAAAGCCTGTTTTCCTGGACTTGACCCAGGCAACATTTCGTATTACAAATGACTTTGGATAATTCAGGAGTGAACAAGGAATTCGATGTACCTTTAACTCTCAGAGTGTTGAAGGGGGCATGATTATCTACATATTGAGGACATTTACAAAAAAGCTTGACGCTAAATCAGGTTCAGAGATAGCTGAGATAAAATCAAAGTCACTACAATAAAGATCATGTAAAAAAGCTTGTTCACTGAAGTTTTTAAAGTTCCTCTTAGTGAGACACGAGGCTGAGATTGATGTATTCTCACATCTCTGACTCAGACAACTGAGCAATGCTCACTAAAATCCAGTGGGAACACTCTGCTAGCAACATATTTTTTTGGCGAATTTGTCAAGATTAGATCAATCAGGGTAGATTTTGATTGATCTTTAGGATTGGGCCGTGTAGGGTCAGTTATCAGCTGAGACAGGTTTAGCTCAGAGCAAATATCTGACACTGGCATCCTCCAATCAATATTAAAATCACCCAAAATGAATAGTTCAGATTTACCATACCTAGACAGCAATTCAGATAACTTGTTGATGGCATATATGTTATGTGTCCCTTCCTGAATCCACTAAAGAGGTTAATACCGGTCCACTCCCTCACACTGACCCAGTCCATGGTATTTCAGGCAGTGAAACTGTTCAACTACTAGACTGGTAGCTGTGAGAGTGAAACTGAGATTTCCGTAGACAGGGCTGGGTGGTTCTGCTTGTCCCAGAATAGAGCAGCACTGTCACCAGATGTTCACTCTGTCCCCAGAGGGTTGGAGGTAGAGAAGACTCTATGACTATCTTGAAGCTGTGATACTTCTAATATTATGTGGACAACTAAGTCTATAAATCAAGCAGGTCAAAAACCTTTTCAACAAAGACCTCTAATGTTAACCTGTTAACATTGTAGTGTCTAGACCTCTCCTGTTAATCTGTTAACATTGTAGTATCTAGACCTCTCCTGTTAATCTGTTAACATTGTAGTATCTAGACCTCTCCTGTTAATCTGTTAACATTGTAGTATCTAGACCTCTCCTGTTAATCTGTTAACATTGTAGTATCTTGACCTCTCCTGTTAATCTGTTAACATTGTAGTGTCTAGACCTCTCCTGTTAATCTGTTAACATTGTAGTGTCTAGACCTCTCCTGTTAATCTGTTAACATTGTATTATCTAGACCTCTCCTGTTATTCTGTGAACATTGTAGTATCTAGACCTCTCCTGTTAATCTGTTAACATTGTAGTATCTAGACCTCTCCTGTTAATCTGTTAACATTGTAGTATCTAAACCTCTCCTGTTAATCTGTTAACATTGTAGTATCTAGACCTCTCCTGTTAATCTGTGAACATTGTAGTATCTAGACCTCTCCTGTTAATCTGTTAACATTGTAGTATCTAAACCTCTCCTGTTAATCTGTTAACATTGTAGTATCTAAACCTCTCCTGTTAATCTGTTAACATTGTAGTATCTAGACCTCTCCTGTTAATCTGTTAACATTGTAGTATCTAAACCTCTCCTGTTAATCTGTTAACATTGTAGTATCTAGACCTCTCCTGTTAATCTGTAAACATTGTAGTATCTTGTGTTACTATGACCTACAGTTTGATGACAATGTGTTTTCAAGTGAATAACTAAGCTATGACATTTAGGTCTGATCATTTTCAAAGAAACTGTGAATACGGCTTTACAAATACGGCTTTACAAATATATTTCTATATCATTCAACATTTGACTAAGTCTAATTATTGAAAGAGACAACGAAAATATTTTTTCCAAAGGATTTTTTTTATTTTCATCTATTAATCAAAGCATCAAAGCAAAATAAACACATCAAATCTAACACTGATACAACCTCAGTCTACAGAGAGGATTGACACATGAACTCAAGCAAAGCCCCCTGTTAGTCTACATGTCAGTGATCAATAAGACAGAGAACATCTGATCTCAGAACAGAGTCAAAGCAGAGGAACCAGCATCCTCTCTCCACAGGGGTGTGTGACTGAGGGGTCCTACCCAGAACAGTCAGCCCTCCTCAGGGTCTTGGTGACTGTAGTCTGGGATTTCTGCTGGGCTTCACAGGTCACCTCTCCTGCCTTGGTCCACTCCTGGGCAGTGAGAGTCAGGGTGCTGCTCCAGCTGTACAGGCCGTCCTTCTCCAGGACCCCGGGACTGGCCTCCTGCTTCTTGCTGGTCCCATCCACTTTCCAGCTCATGGTCCAGTCTGAGGGGAAGCCCTTGTTGGCCATACACGTCAGTGTGGCTGTTGTTGTACTGGACAGCTCCTCACTAGAGGGGGGCAGGACGGTGAGGGTGGGGGCACTGTTACCTGGAACAAACAAAAATCATCAACTAAGTAACTACATCAAGTATAGCTACAGTAAGATATTATCTTCAGCAAAGTACGCATCAAAATAAAGTGACCTCTAAATATGAATGTAGAAGTTAGATAGTTTAAAAGATGTGGAGAAAACACTAAAGTAATATGATACAAAGCAGATTTATGAACCTAACAAGTATAAAGTGGTTAAATAACTAGAGTTACAAGTCATACGATGTCAGTTATACATGTCATATAGATATTGTTTATGAATGGATCTGATCAGAATAGCCAACTCATATTCATAGTATATTCATCACATACCACCCATGTTCCATCATGAAGTAGGTTACAAACATAACTGAGACCCTTTGTCTTCACACTAAGAGTGAAGTCTACCATGAACACAATTCAACAATGATGAATACTATATACTATACTATTAAATAGTTATTATATCAGAATTAGGAAATATACAAATCAGACATACAAATAATCGTACAATTTATCATTTTGACTCCATAAATATCTATTTGAAAGAAGGCTCATTAAAAAGCTAAATTTAACCAAAAATATTTGAGAATTAAAGATCAACAATCGCACACAAACAGTAATACACAATGCAACAACTATATTCAATATTATTAAATAGTTATCATTCTAGAATTATACTCTGCAATCCATCAAACCAGACCATAAACACCTACATTTTAACATTTTGGTTAAATAAAATGTTATTTGAAAGAAGGCTTCGTCAAAAGTAATAGAAATAACTATATTTTTTAGAAAGTAAAATATGTAAAATCGCAATATTTTCGTAGACAGAGTTTAGGAAAGTAGATATCACATTTTATCAGAATGAAATATAAAGAGAGCTTGTTACTTACTTCCAACATCAAGTCTGGTACCGCTACCAAAAGTGTTCCACTGTGATACAATCCCTATTGCTGCTCGTACAAAAACCTCCTGCACATGTGGCAAGCTGAATTTCTTTAGAATGTGGTTCAAATAAGTAACTCTACTATGGTATGAATACTGTTAAGAAAAAGATTTAATCTACTCAATTTGAAATAAAGTGTTTTTTATTTAGTTTACCTTAACATTGAGCAAAACCTACTTTCTTGTACATTTCCTACTAGGCGCATTATGTTTATTCATACAACCAATCTAAAATGTAGGCTAATCACTTCCATCTTTCAAAAATGCAGGTCAAATTTGATTAAATGTAATTTCATTTAATATTCGAATTGGCCATAGTATGTGTAGGCCTTGTGAATTATTTAAAAAATCTCCTAAAAAAAGTAATTAAAAAAATCCTCAATATTGAGGCACATTTAATAGAGATATTGACTCACCACATCAAAAGGTGAATAAAACAGTTAATTTTGTGTTTACTTACTTCCAATATCAAGTCTGGTGCCGCTACCAAAAGTCCACCACAGTGATACAATCCCTATTACTGCTGGTACCAAAACCTCTCTGTGTTGTGATGCTGCAGCTGTTACAGTGAAGATCACTCATACAGAATCATCATCAACACTAATACACTTTAACATCTTCCAGGTAGAACAAACACTTCATATAAGCTGTTTCTAGATAATACAAATATAAATTGTATCTTAAATCCAGATATTAGTATTTTTTCCTTCTTCTGTGTATCAGATGTTCTCCTAGTCTGTAGGTACAGTCCAGCATTAGATCCAGTGTTGCTAGTATTCCTCCATATTGTCCATATGAAAGACAACAGCAGCAGCAGTAGTGATAGTGATCCATGTTGTATATTCCTTTATTAAAGATGTTGATCTCAGATTTAACGATGGTGGTAAAGTCACAGAGGACAGACAACACTACCAGAGGAATCCTACCAGCTTTAGTTTAGAGAAGTGTTCACTAACTGATTAGAGGAACTTACATGAGAGACCAAGCATGAGTGAACAAACAGTTCATTATATAAAAATATAATGCTGGTGTGACATAAAAGTTGCCATACATTAGTGATCTGTGTAAACCGTTTCTGTTTGATGTTATGAAAGCTAGCTAATACAGGACAAAATACATTTGAATGATGGTAGCCTACTTGTAAACTGAAATAGATTTGAAACATTAATTTGCATAATTCATCTGACCTGCTGCTCTAAGAGTGTTAATAGCCCTTTGAGTTTAACACTTCATGACTGAGAGCTGTCCTTCATGAAAACAGAACCCCAAAAAAACATTACTTTTGTCACCATCTTCATCTGGACATTTGCTTTCCGTTTTCAAGATTAACATTTTCAGAAATTATTGTTGAAAATGAATTACATTTATTCCATCGACGTGTACATCAATGTTATTATTTATATTCAGAATGATTCATTACCATATGTAAAATGTAATTCATGTAAATGTTTTATACTATTTTTCAGAATCCAGAGGACAGATCACTGTGACTGAAACTCCTGAAATGTAAGCTTTACACCACGGAGACAGTCACTTTAGGATGTACCGGTAGATTTAACAAGCCTCCTGCTTGTAGTCCCCCTTGTCTAGCCTGGTATCAACAGAAGCCAGCAGGAGCTCCTAAACTCCTTATTTACTATGCTACAACACTTCAGTCTGGGACTCCATCTAGATTCAGTGGCAGTGGATCTGGGAGTGACTTCATTCTGACCATTAATGGAGTCCAGGCTGAAGAGTTACCACAGTGGTCCAGTGTTCACACAGTGATACAGAGCCGTGCAAAAACCTCACTCAGTCAGACGTGACAATGTTGTTAGAAAGCAATCATTCAGGTCACATGACCATCATCGTCATAATCATCATGGTTGTAACCATAGAATGACATATTTACACTGAAAATATAAACATAACATGTAAAGTGTTGGTTATATGTTTCATGAGCTGAAATAAAGGATAGTAGAAATTTCCCATACACACAAAAACATTATTTATTTTACATTTTGTGCACAAATTATTTGTCAAAAGATGATTAAACGGCATGATCATTACACAGGTGCACCTTGTGCTGGGGACAATAAACGGCCACTCTAAAATGTGCAGTTTTGTCACACAACACAATGCCAAAGATGTCTCAAATTTTGAAGGAACGTGCAATTGACATGCTGACTGCAGGAATGTCCACCAGAGTTGTTGCCAGATAATTTAATGTCAATTTCTCTACCATAAGCCGCCTCCAACGTCGTTTTAGAGAATTTGGCAGTACGTCCAACCGGCCTCACAATCGCATACCACATGTAACAATGCCAGCCCAGGACCTCCACATCCGTCTTCTTCACTTGCGGGATCGTCTGAGACCAGCCAACCGAACATCTGATAAAACTGAGGATTATTTATTTCTGTAATAAAGCCCCTTTGTGGGGAGAAACTCATTCTGATTGGCTGGGCCTGGCTCCCCATAGATTAGGGCCTAATTCATTTATTTCAATTGACTGATTTCCTGTAACTCAGTAAAATCGTTTAAATTGTTGCATGTTGCGTTTATATTTTTGTTTAATATAATAGGATCTCTGTGGTTGTGACTGGTTATATTTGCTATGACCTGAAAGTTCATATAAAAGTTATTTGAAGATTTTAAAACAATACCAGTCATAATTCCACAATACCAGTACTCCATAAGAAGTACAAAATGTGATATTATATATATATTTCTTAATTTCAGCCCTGTATTACAAGTTCCCATATGCACCTCACAATCAAATATTGATGTGATCATCTAGCATTATATTAACTATTTTGATGTGCAGGTTACTGACCGTTAGATCTGTGAATGAGACATACATGAGACACTTGTATGTCAAAAACCAAAGTTCTTTCAATCCCAAAACCACAGACACAGACAGACAGTGTTAATTGCTCTTTAATATATTTTCTCAATATTAAAAAGGGGGTTGCAGGATAAAAGCAACACAGAACAAAACACAAGGACTGGCCACCACATAGGCCTACACGCTAGAGTCCATAGTTGTTTGTCATGGAGCATTCGTAACTTCAGCATTGGCATCATGGGATTCCGATGCGGTAGTCGTGACTTCAGCGGTCTTGTCGTAGCAGGCCACATCTGGAGAGGGCAGAGAAAGCTTCATCAGTAACGTCATCATACTGGAAACCATTGGTACGCACTCACACGTTGTTCGGCTCTTCATCCCAAGTAGGGTCTTCCGTTCGGCTCTTCCCGAGCAGGGTCACACTCATCCGGTCTCCTCTCCCCAGACGCAGCAGTGGTGTGGTGTGGCTGAGCACAGCCTGTGGCACCTGTCCTATCCCGTTGCTGGCTTGAATCTCCTGAACACTGTCTGAGAGCTGCCTTTGTGCAGGGGCAGCTCATTAACCCCAATAGTCCTCAAATGTGGGGGTCGTGGCTCAGGTCCCTAACTAACACACTCATTCCCTCATTCACTCAACGAGAAGAGCACTCAAAAGGTGTTAACCAGTTCAAAGGAAGTCAATCAAATAAGTAAATAAGAAAGAAACCAAAACACAGCACACAATAGGAATAAATAAATATTAAAGCACCTCGAAATAAATCCATTCTAATTAAAGCACACATTAGGGAAAAGGTCTAACTAGAGCCATAGGCATACGTGACATGTACACTATATACACTATCTACGTAAAGTATCATGTCTATTTTATCTGTCATTAATTACATTATGCCATATCTGTTATGTCTCCCTCCCTGAATTCACCATAGAGGTTAAAACCAGTCCACTCCCTCACATCTGGCCCAGTCCAGGGTATTTCAGGCAGTGAAACTGTTCAACTGCTAGACTGGTAGCTGTGGGAGTGAAACTAAGATTTACATAGACAGGGCTGGGTGGTTCTGCAGTGTGAGTTCTGAGAACAGATCTTAGAGGTTTATTATCAAATATCACTAATTATCATCACTGGTATTGATGCTACAGTATATAACAGGATAATTCAGTTGTAGAAATGATTGCAGAGTATTTGTTGGATCAGATGCCCTTTTAATTATGTTACAAAACATGCTGAAATAATGGAAGAAGCTGATTTATATAAATTAGTATGAAATGTGCTGCCTGTTCATGAGATAGTGATCACTGGAATCATGATTAAATTAACTCTTGGGGTTATATTTCAATCAAAGCACAGGGACGGCCTGTTCAATAGGGCGATATGGGCGACGCACTGCCAAACGGGAAAAGGAAGGGATTTTTTTTCTAATCAATTATATCACGGCAACAGTAGTTATCAGTGTTGTAATCTATACGTCTGATCTGCCACAGTGCCACACTGCCACTAAATGTCGAATCAGGCTAAAGTCGTGCTTCAAATGGCTCCACCCCCTTTTGGGGCGATTTCAGTCAGATTGAAAATCGCCCAGAACTTCTGTCATAGACTCCCATGTAAAATCTATTTTTTCAAATTTCAGAGCCTTCAATACAATCTCAATGGGTGTCTGTGGGCTTGCACTTACGCGCTTTCGTCATACGTTACGTAACCATGAACGTAACTGAGAAAAGAGTGGATTGTTTGAAAGAAATTCCTTTTTGTCGGCGAACAAATGAAGATAAATTGGCAACGAAACAATTAGGACCTCCCAGACCAAATTTAATAATTCAACAGGTTTCTACTAAAGGCGGAAAGTCCTACACCCGAGGATTTTCCAAAAATTGGTACGAACGAAAAAGACATTGCCACTCACTCAACTGGATGACGAGGGATACAGGCTAGCTGTCCGCCGCCACAACGATGAGGTTAGTGTTGATAATCACAAGTTTACTGGATGTGGATATGGTGTAATAAAGGCAGTTTATTCAGAGGTAAATATATCTGGAATCGCGTTCACGGACCCGTTCGTCAAACTCTTAAGGAGCTATAAATTAAGCCCCATTACTTACCATATCAGATAAGAGAAATTGCTGCAGCTACATATATTTTACATCCTGGCCCTACATAGTTCACTATTTGCATCACTTACCAAAATATTACATGTGGTCATATATGCTTGGAAAGTGGAGATGCCATAGAACGTCAAAAAAGTAAACATTGCTGGAGACACATTGCCGTTTTGGAGAAGACATCGCGTTTGCTAGCGAAGAGATTTGTTGTGGCAAATGAACTTGGGCTGGGAATTGCCAGGAACCTCACGATAAGATATATGCATCAGCATTGCGAGTCTCATGATTCTATACGTATTGCGATTCGATACTGTGATTTTATTGCGCACCATATGTCTGTTGCAGAGGGATCAGAAAGCCATGAGAACGAGTTTTGATCAGTCATGGAAATAAAAGTGCTGAAAACAAATTGGCTCCCAATGTGAAAAGATTGAGAACAAGCTATGAAGGAACAATAATGGTGTTTTGGTGCAGGTACAGCCAACTAGCGCTAAAATATTGCGATATTGTCAATACAGTATATCGTAAAGTATCACTATGTAACTCGATTTCCTTCACCCCAATCCCTCAAATTAACGGTAAATAACTGAATTGTTTGCCCCACATTTAGCTAAGATGATTAGCTAGCCAGCTAAAATGTTTTAGTTAGTTAGCAGTCGCATCTACAATAGTTTACTGTCAATAACATGTCTCCAAAAATGACGTGGTGTCTCCAATTGTGTTGACATTTTACAATTGCAATGCGCATCCATGAGTATCCACTTTCTGTAGCTCAGCTGGTAGAGCATGGTGCTTGTAACGCCAAGGTAGTGGGTTCGATCCCCGGGACCACCCATACACAAAAATTTATGCACGCATGACTGTAAGTCGCTTTGGATAAAAGCGTCTGCTAAATGGCATATTATTATTATTATTATTATTATTATTATTATTATCTGAAGAGAGCCCCGAAACATTGTGTGCAGACATTTTATGCAATAAATGAAGTAGGTTCAATCTAGTAGTTCTGATCTTCTGATTGGTCCTGATGAGTTGGGCGAGGTCCCCTGCAGGCTACTGTCACTGTTGCATTGGCTCTGAGTCGGGTTCTCTGTCTTCAAATGTTCAGCCTAAGAGAGGGGATTTTTGTGTGTGTGTGTGTGTGTGTGTGTTTTAACAGTGATGATGTGTGTGTGTGTGTGTGTGTGTTTAACAGTGATGATGTGTGTGTGTGTGTGTTTGTGTGTGTGTGTGTCCTCAGAGCAAGAACTCGTGAGTTGGAAGAACTGAGAGGCCTATGGCGTGGGTGTTGTCCTTGGCCACCTGCTGACAAGGCTGACAAGATAGGACCCTTTTGTCCATTGTTATTGGATAGGAACAGAACTTATAACCAGCTCCTGACCTAAATAGATCTTAGCACAACATTTTACTCAACATATCATATTCCATATTCACTATAACAAATATATTTACTACGACATTAGCAAGAACCGCCACATCCTCAGCCGGCTAATCCAGTGTGTGAAGTTTTGCGGAGTGTTTGAGTTAGCTTTGCGAGGCAAAGATGAAACTGAGGGCTCCACCAACCCTGGTAAGCCAACACTTTTGAGATCAGTCAATAAATGCTTCTGGTATTGACTTATATGCTGCCCCTGTCTTCATGTTGTTGCTGGACATATCTTTTTTTAAATGTGTGTAGGTCACCTAAATCATCAGAAAAATTGCCCCTCCTGAGAATTTTTTCAGGAGCCGCCACTGTCAAAGCACAACTTAATCTCAAAATAGTTCATTTAGCACACAGCACTACTGATATTTTTCACTATTATACTGTAACATTCAGCTGTAAATCACTAATGTTTCCAGAACTAGCACCATGTGGTGACTCTCTAGACCCCTACAATGGCTTCTAGACACTACAGTGACTTCTCCGGAAGGCGGCTGAATCACTGGTGTCGTGGTGGGCAACCCTGCAGGTGTACACCTCTCCCTCTACCCAGAGTGCCTTGCTCAGGGTCAAGGTGCTACTGTGGCTGTAGCGGCTGCCCTTCTCTTCCTCTGTGGTGGTCAGGACCCCCTCCTTCACCTCCGCCCCGTCCACCTCCCAGCTCACCATCGCCCCCTAGGGCGAGTAGCCGCTCAGCAGGCAGGCCAGTGTGGCCGAGCCCCCGGAGAGCTGCTCAGAGAATGGGGGGAGAAGAGACACTGTGAGCCTGACAGAGGGACCAGCTGGAAGAGAGGAGAGAGAGGAGTAAGGAGGGTCAGCTGCTACCATTCTATAATGGATTATATTAGGAGAGGAGAGGAGAGGAGAGGAGAGGAGAGGAGAGGAGAGGAGAGGAGAGGAGAGGAGAGGAGAGGAGAGGAGAGGAGAGGGTCAGCAACTACTACTACTACTACTACTACTACTACGACTACTACTACTACTACTACTACTACTACTACTACTACTACTACTACTACTACTACTACTACTACTACTACTACTACTACAGCATTAGGAGAGAAGAGGGGAGAAAAGACTGTGTTATCAGTGAACAAAACCATTTCCGATCAACAACACATAAAGGATAACCAACTAGCGACAGTACAGAGAACAACCGTATACTCTGGATACAGTATCACTTAATATTCACAATGTAAAATCAGACATGAAATCTAAATATCAATTTATGTCTCATCTACTCTGTGATACAAGCCCAAAATGACCTCAAAATACTATTCAAACCATAGATGAGGTTCACCTTTCAACCATGTCAGTGTTAACATCTACCATGAATACAATAAAAGGTGTTGCTTATATTATAGAAATAATAGTTGCTACATCTCGACAGAACAATGAGCTGACATGCAATACTGTATATCAAAATGTGCTCTTTTTAAATCAGATGTTAGAATACTTGTGTACTTGGTGGTATGTGAAGAATTCTCTCACTTCGGTGACTCTGCCCTCTACCAATCTACCAATCTGTCCACAGAAATCTCTAAAACGATATAGCCTAAAAGTATTTCCTCTGGAGAAGATGATAACATCTCATAACGTTGTTCAATAACATGATTACGTTTAGTTTTATGAGAGAAAGACAAAAAAGGACTTACTTTTCAGCACCAGTTTTGTGCCGCTTCCAAATGTCCACCACAGTGATTCATTCTGGTGAAGTCTCCATACAAAACCTCCTTCACACAAGAGTGAGCACCTTCATGCACAGAACACTCTCAGTACCACCCTGATATTACTTAAGTATTAGGTACTGAAGTACTAGTATAATACAATAGGGACTGACAGTTCTGAAGTACTAGTATAATACAATATGGACTGATAGTCCTGAAGTACTAGTATAATACAATATGGACTGATAGTCCTGAAGTACTAGTATAATACAATATGGACTGATAGTACTGAAGTACTAGTATAATACAATATGGACTGATAGTCCTGAAGTACTAGTATAATACAATATGGACTGATAGTCCTGAAGTACTAGTATAATACAATATGGACTGATAGTCCTGAAGTACTAGTATAATACAATAGGGACTCATAGTCCTGGTTTATGACTACAATCCACTGAAGAATGCAGATCATTCAGTTTTTATCTTGATTTACAATATAAGGTATTTATTGTTTATTTTTCATTTAGGTATTCAAAACATGCTACAATTATCTGAATAATCTGTATCATAGTTAACATTTAAGAATGTGGGTCCTTACCAGGAATATTATTTAAATATGAAACTTTGCATAGACAGCACATGCTTCAGTGGTCTGGGAGTGTTTATATCCCTGTGAGTTTAACACTTCATGACTGAGAGCTGTCCTTCATGACAACAGAACCCACAACAACCATGACTTTTATCACCATCTTTATCTGGACACTTGCCTTCTGGTTTCAAGGTTACAATTTTCAGAATTTATTGTTGAGAATTATTTTAATCTACACTAAGGAAAAATGTAAAGCATATTAATGTTAATATTTCTACTCAGAATTATGTATTACTATATGTCATATGTATTTCATATAAATGTTTTTATTCCAATTTTCAGAATCCAGAGGACAGATCATTGTGACTCAGACGCCTGCAGTGAAAACTGTTCTCCCAGGACAGACAGTCTCTCTGAACTGTAAAGCAAGCAGGAATGTGTATCCTGACTGTGTGCGTACAGGTAAACCATGTTTAGCCTGGTATCAACAGAAACCTGGAGAAACTCTTAAAGCACTGGTCTACTATGGAAGCACCCTCTACTCTGGGTCTCCATCTAGATTCAGTGGCAGTGGATCTGGGAGTGAGTTCACTTTGACCATCAGTGGAGTCCAGGCTGAAGATGCAGGAGATTACTACTGTCAGAGTCACCACGGTGGTTATGTGTTCACACAGTGATACAGAGCCGTACAAAAACCTCCCTCAGTCAGACTGCACAGTGACTGTACTGCTACAGCTGGGACCTACTGCAGGTGCTGAGGGGGAAGAGACAGTGACATGGAACACTGGTCACTAGATGAGGTCAACTGTGACATGTGACAATATGGTTAGAAAGCAATCATTCAGATCACATGACCATCATCATCTTCATGGTTGTGACCATAGAATGACATATTAGAACTCTTTAATATAATAGGAATTTAGTAGGATCTCTGTGGTTGTGCGTGGTTATAATTGTTAAGACTGGAAGATTTATAGAAAAGTTATTTGAAGTTTTGACAAACAATACCAGTCATAACTCCACAATAACAGACCATAAGAAGTACAAAAAGGGTGATATTATCTAAACATTTCTTAATTTTAGCCCCGTATAACGAGTTCCCATATGCACCTCAAAAACAAATATTGATGTGATTGTCTATCATTATATTACATACATAAACACCTACATTTTAACGTTTTGGTTAAACAAAATGTTATTTGAAAGAAGGCTTCGTCAAAAGTATTAGAAATAACTATATTTTTTAGAAAGTAAAATATGTAAGACAGAGTTTAAGAATGTAAAATACCCAAAAAAATTAGCTGAAATTAATATCAAAAGAGCTTGATACTTACTTCCAACATCAAGTCTGGTGCCGTTACCAAAAGAGTTCCACAGTGATACAATCCCTATTACTGCTCGTACAAAAACCACCTGACCATGTGGCAAGCTGAATTTCTTTAGACTGTGGTTCAAATAATGAACTCTACTACGGTATGAATACTGTTAAGAAAAGATTTCATCTACTCAATTTGAAATAAAGTGATTTTTATTTAGTTTTCCTTAACATTGAGCAAAACCTATTATTTCTTGTACATTTCCTACTAGGTGCAGTATGTTTATTCATACAACCAATCTAAAATGTAGGCTAATCACTTCCATCTTTCAAAAATGCATGTCAAATGTGATTAGATGGCCATAATTGGCCATAGTATGTGTAGGCCTTATATATTATTCAAAAAATCTCCTAAAAAAAGTAATTTAAAAAATCCTCAATATTGAGGCACATTTAATAGAGATATTGACTCACGACATCAAAAGGGGAATAAAACAGTTCATTTTCTGTTTACTTACTTCCAATATCAAGTCTGGTGCCGCTACCAAAAGTCCACCACAGTGATACAATCCCTATTACTGCTGGTACAAAACCCTCTCTGTGTTGTGATGCTGCAGCTGTTACAGTGAAGATCACTCATACAGAATCATCATCAACACAAATACACTTTACCATCTTCCAGGTAGAACAAACACTTCATATAAGCTGTTTCTAGATAATACAAATATGAATTGTATCTTAAATCCAGATATTAGTCTTTTTTCCTTCTTCTGTGTATCAGGTGTTCTCCTAGCCTGGAGGTACAGTCCAGCATTAGATCCAGTGTTGCTAGTATTCCTCCATATTGTCCATATGAAAGACAACAGCAGCAGCAGTAGTGATAGTGATCCATGTTGTATATTCCTTTATTAAAGATGTTGATCTCACATTTAACAGTGGTGGTAAAGTCACAGAGGACAGAAAACACTACCAGAGGAATCCTACCAGCTTTAGTTTAGAGAAGTGTTCACTAACTGATTAGAGGAACTTACATGAGAGACCAAGCATGAGTGAACAGACAGTTCATTATATCTGATCATCATCAGAATAAAAATATAATAGTGGTGTGACATAAAAGTTACCAAGCATCAGTTATCAGAGTAAACCGTTTCGGTTTGATTTTATATGCAAGATAAAACACATTCTAATTATGGGAGCCTATTTGGAAACTGAAATAGATTTGAAACATTCATTTGCATAATGTATCTGCCCCACTGCTCTGGGAGTGTTTATATCCCTGTGAGTTAAACACTTCATGACTGAGAGCTGTCCTTCATGACAACAGAACCCACAACAACCATGACTTTTATCACCATCTTCATCTGGATTTTTGCCCTCTGTCTCCAAGGTAATATATTTGACAGAAAAGGACCTGGATCATAGCATTAAATATATAACCTCATTACAGTTTTAGTGAACATGCTAAATGGACAAATGAATGAACAATGTAATGCTAATGATACATGCCATCTCTGTTTCAGAGTCCAGAGGCCAGTACACTGTGACTCAGACTCCTGCAGTGAAAGCTGTTCTCCCAGGACAGACAGTCACTCTGAACTGTAGAACCAGCAGTAATGTGCATAGTAATTGTCACAATACTCAGTCATGGGGCCATCAGTGTCTATCCTGGTACCAACAGAAACCTGGAGAAAAACCCAAACTCATGATGCTCCCAGGGAACACACTCCATTCTGGGACTCCATCTAGATTCAGTGGCAGTGGATCTGGGAGTGACTTCACTCTGACCATCAGTGGAGTCCAGGCTGAAGATGCAGGAGATTACTACTGTCAGAGTTTCCACTATCCCAATAGTAAATATGTGTTCACACAGTGATACAGAGCCGTACAAAAACCTCCCTCAGTCAGACTGCACAGTGACTGTACTGCTACAGCTGGGACCTACTGCAGGTGCTGAGGGGGAAGAGACAGTGACATGGAACACTGATCAGTAAGGAGGTCAATATGAATATGAATATGTTTAGAAAGCATCATCATGTTCCTCATCATCATCATCATCATCATCATCGTTATCATGGTTGTAACTCATTATATTTGTCATGACCTGAAAGTTCACCATCTTCATCTGAACACTAAGTAAGTAATGCATGCATATAACAATAATAATGTCTCACAACATTTCTGAATAAAACCTGGTCCCTCTGTCAGGTTGTGAATTTCAAGCGACAAATCTACAATATTTATTGAGATGGTATAACATGATTATAACTCCTAATCCCTAAATTAGTGTTTCCCAAACCTCTCCTTAAGTACCCGAGGAAGTCCACATATTTGATTTTATTCCAGAATTATCACAGGTGACCATTTGCTGATTACGTGACCATTCGAATCAGCTGTGCAAGTTCTGGAGCACATCAAATAAGTGGAATGTCAGGGGGAACTTGAAGAGAGGTTTGGGAAACACTGTCCTGAAATGACCTGTCGTACAGTCAACACAAAACCTCTCTCCTGCCACACCCTGCTAGAACCTTCCAGCACCTTCCCAGCCTTTAATTGAGCCCAGCTGAGGCTCGTTTATAAATCAAGGCCATGATTGGCTGGGCAATCAGCCCCACCGCTTAAAAATGCTCCTGCTCACACAGATCTCTTCAATTACACTGTCTCTGTGGGACATAGAAAGTCTGGAGTGTATGTATTAGTTGTACACTGTAGCAAAACGTTTTGCGTTAGAAAAAGATTTGAAACGAATACGTGAGTTTCTATTGGACAAATTCAGCTAGGTCCCTCGCCGTTTTGTTCCGTTTGCTACTGTTTGCTTCTGTTTGGTTCCATTAGGCTCCTAGTGAATACACCTCTGTATTCATTATGGAAACCGTTTACCATTTAAGAACCAAACGGATACTTTATTGCTTGGTTTAATGGACTTTAGAGGTTATAACGGATGTAACTGAAGTACATTTCTAATGTGGTGTAACTGTGAATATTATAATTTTTATTCAACTTTTTCTTTATGTTGTTGTTTGTTATTGTTGTTTGGTTTTATGTTATTATTTTAACATTATTTTATTGTTGTCTATTTAACTATTCTTGATATCCCAATTTGTGCCTTGCTTGGACATTGGTATTGTAGTTGTCACGTCCTGTATTTTTGTTGGAAAAAAGAAACAAATGGAAGAAAACAGAGCAAAAACAAGTTTAAATTGGAAACATGTAGATAGGTACATCCCTGTTTCGTTCTGTTTGCTCCTGTTTAAGAAACGTTTTGCAACAGAATCGGAGGAATGAATACACCCCTGTTTGCATAGATTAGACACTTTGCATTGGCAGCACATGCTTCAGTGCTCTGGGAGTGTTTATAGCCCTGTGAGTTTAACACTTCATGACTGAGAGCTGTCCTTCATGACAACAGAACCCACAACAACCATGACTTTTATCACCATCTTCATCTGGACACTTGTCTTCTATATACAAGGTATAAGAATGATGAATATCTAAGTAATGATAATTGAGTAAGTAATCATGCTTATCTCAGGATAATGTATTAATTGCATAATTTCAGATATTAAAAAGTGTTCTGTTTGTTTCTCTCACCATTTAATATTCAGAATCCAGAGGACAGTACACTCTGACTCAGACACCTGCAGTGAAAGCTGTTGGCACTGGAGAGACGGTCAACATTGGCTGTAAACTCAGCAGTGGTATTTACGGGAGTTACCTGCACTGGTACCTACAGAGACCTGGAGAAAACATTGACAGCCCCCCACTTCATTGTCCACCATAGTTTTTACTAGATAGTCAGTCAAAAAGACGAGCTTGATGTCCCTTTGAAGCTCCTTCCAAGTGGAAGGGCCAGAGAACTGGAACACTTTTTTTACCCAGCTCTGTTCAGGACTTAGACACAGTCAACAAGATACAGTCATGTGTAGATGATAGTTGTCATTTGTCTGCTGGACAGCGTAGGTTCACAGGTCAAATGGGAGCTATTACCAGTCCACATGAGAAGCCAAACAAAAGGTGTTATGACCTCAATATTACTTCAAAGTTACAATCACTTCAGCCCCCCCAAAACAAGTTCCCAAATTGACCTCACAACCAAATGTCTGATTTTAATGTATGTATTCGTATACAACAAAATATTAAGTTTTTGTCCCGAGTTGGTTACTGACTGCTAGACCTGTGAATGAGACCTGATGCTGGACTCAACCATGAGACACATGTACACTATTTACATACACTATCTACATACACTATCTACACTACACTATCTACACTATCTACACTATTTACATACACTATCTACATACACTAGCTACACTACACTATCTACACTATATACACTATCTACATAAAGTATAATACTAATTGTGTATCTGTCATTAATTACATGATGGCATATCTGTTATGTCTCCCTTCCTGAAACCACCATAGAGGTTAAAGCCAGTCCACTCCCTCACATCTGGCCCAGTCCAGGGTATGTCAGGCAGTGAAACTCTTCAACTACTAGACTGATAGCTGTGGGAGTGAATCTGATATTTACATAGACAGGGCTGGGTGGTTCTGCTTGTCCCAGAATAGAGCAGCACTGTCACCAGATGTTCACTCTGTCCCCATGGGGTTGGAGGTAGAGAAGATCTGGGGAAATATAATGGAGAGGTTTTGACAACACATTGTTGAAAACCATTGCTAAAACATCTAATTTAATAACATCAAGTTAGGAATTAAACATGACAAATATATATGTTATGGAAAGTAACTATTTAGCAGTGTGAGTTCTGAGAGCAGATCTTAGAGGTTTATTATCAAATATCACTAATTATTATCACTGGTATTGATGCTACAGTATAATAGGATAATTCAGCTGTAGAAATGATTGCAGAGCATTTGTTGGATCAGATGCCCTTTTAATTCTGTTTGAAAACATGAGAGTAGATATATGTTACAATGCTTATTAATGAAAGAAGTTGATTGATCTAAAATATTATGAAATGTGCTGCCTATTCCTGAGATAGTGATCACTGGAATCATGATTAAACCAACTATTGGGGTTATATTTCAAACAAAACAAGCTTTATTTCAACCCAGAGGCAAGAAGACATGCACAACTTAATCTCAAAATAGTTCCTTTAGCATATAGCACTACTGATATTATTCACTATTATACTTTAACATCCAGCTCTAAAACACTGTTTCCTTCACTAACACCATGTGGGGACTCTAGCCTCCTACAATGGGTTCTAGACACTACAGTGACTTCTCTGTAAATTGGCCGAATCACTGGTGTCGTTGTGGGTGACCCTGCAGGTGTACACCTCTCCCTCTTCCCAGCGTGCCTTGCTCAGGATTAGGGTGCTACTGCGGCTGTAGCGACCTCCCTTCTCTTCTGTGGTGGTCAGGACCCCCTCCATCACATCTGCCTCGTCCTCCTCCCAGCTCACCATCGCCCCCTGGGGGGAGTAGCCGCTCAGCAGGCAGGCTAGTGTGGCCGAGATCCCGGAGAGCTG
Source organism: Coregonus clupeaformis (assembly GCF_020615455.1). Taxonomy (NCBI): domain Eukaryota; kingdom Metazoa; phylum Chordata; class Actinopteri; order Salmoniformes; family Salmonidae; genus Coregonus; species Coregonus clupeaformis. The sequence continues at coordinate 32,508,607 of NC_059219.1, read as the reverse complement.
CTCAGAGGACGGGGGGAGCAAAGACATTGTGGGACTGACAGAGAAACCAGCTGGAAGAGAGGAGAGGGAGGAGAGAGGAGGGTGAGCTACTACTTCTCTATGATGGTATATATTAGGACAGGAGAGGAAAGTAGAGGAGTAGAGAGAAAAGGGAGGGTCAGACGTTTGGCGGTCTGGATGTAGGACAGGTTATTGTGGTCAGTCCACACGATGAAGGGGGTTACAGAGCCCTCCAGCCTGTGACGCCATTCCTCCAGAGCCAGCATAACTGCCAGGAGTTCCCGGTTTCCGATGTCAAAAGTCCTCTATGCAGGTGAGAGCTTACGGGAAAATAATGCACATGGGTGGACCTTCTGATCAGAGGGGGAACGTTGAGACAGAACAGCACCTACCCCTTGAGTTCCAGGAATGCTGCCTCTGCCTCAGGAGTCCAGTGGAACGGAGTGGAGGTGGAGGTGAGAGTGGTGAGAGGTGCTGCCAGATGGCTGTAGTTGTGGATGAAACGTCTGTAAAAATGTGCAAACCCCAGGAAACGCTGTAGCTGCTTCAGGTTGGAGGGCGCAGGCCACTCTGTGACTGCCATGACCTTGGCAGGGTCCATACCTAACTGTCCCTGTGCAATAATATAACCCAGGAAAGACACTGTGGCAGCATGGAACTCACATTTTTCAGCTTTAACAAAAAGCTTATTCTCCAACAGCCATTGAAGAACTTGGCGAACGTGTTGCTTGTGAGCCTCAGGGTCCTTGGAAAAAATCAGGATGTCATCTAAATAGACAAAAACAAAGCGTCCAATCACATCCCTCAGCACATCATTGACTAGGTTCTGGAAAACAGCATAATTCAATAGGTACTGATATTACTGAAGTACTAGTATAATACAATGGGGACTGATAGTACTGAAGTACTCGTATAATACAACAGGGACTGATAGTACTGAAGTACTAGTATAATACAATAGGGACTGATAGTACTGAAGAACTAGTAAAATACAATAGGGACTGATAGTACTGAGTATAAACAACTGGAGAACACATACAGTTGAAGTCAGAAGTTTACATACACTTACGTTGGAGTCATTAAAACTCGTTTTTCAACCACTCCACAAATTTCTCGTTAACAAACTATAGTTTTGGCAAGTCGGTTAGGACATCTACTTTGTGTATGAAACAAGTAACAATTGTTTACAGACAGATTATTTAACTTATAATTCACTGTATCACAATTCCAGTGGGTCAGAAATTTACATACACTAAGTTGACTCTGCCTTTAAACAGCTTGGAAAATTCCAGAAAATGATGTCATGGCTTTAGAAGCTTCTGATATGCTAATTGACATCATTTGAGTCAATTGGAGGTGTACCTGTGGATGTATTTCAAGGCCTACCTTCAAACTCAGTGCCTCTTTGCTTGACATCATGGGAAAATCAAAATAAATCAGCCAAGACCTCAGAAAGAAAATTGCAAACCTCCACAAGTCTGGTTCATCCTTATGACCATCGTTATGTTTCGAGGAAAAAGGTGGTCGCTTGCAAGCCGAAGAACACCATCCAAACCGTGAATCACGGGGATTGCAGCATCATGCTGTGGGGGTGCTTTGCTGCAGGAGGGACTGGTGCACTTCACAAAATAGATGGCATCATGAGGAAGGAAAATGATGTGGATATATTGAAGCAACATCTCAAGACATCAGTCAGGAAGTTCAAGCTTGGTTGTAAATGGGTCTTCCAAATGGACAATGACCCCAAGCATACTTCCAAAGTTGTGGCAAAATGGCTTAAGGACAACAAAGTCAAGGTATTGGAGTGGCCATCACAAAGCCCTGACCTCAATCCTATAGAAAATGTGTGGGCAGAACTGAAAAGCGTGTGCAAGCAAGGAGGCCTACAAACCTGACTCAGTTACACCAGCTTTGTCAGGAGGAATGGGCCAAAATTCACCCAACTTATTGTGGGAAGCTTGTGGAAGGCTACCCACAACGTTTGACCCAAGTTAAACAATTTAAAGGCAATGCAACCAAATACTAATTGAGTGTGTGTAAACTTCTGACCCACTGGGAATGTGATGAAAGTAATAAACGCTTAAATAATTCATTCTCTCTACTATTATTCTGACATTTCACTTTCTTAAAATAAAGTGGTGATCCTAACTGACCTAAGACAGGGAATTTTTACTAGGATTAAATTACAGGAATTGTGAAAAACTGAGTTTAAATGTATTTGGCTAAGGTGTATGTAAAGTTCCGACTTCAACTGTATAAATAAATTTTTTATCTTAGAACACTGATTTACAGTATAAGGTATTGAAAACATGATCAAATAATCTGTATAATCTCTATCATAGTTAACAGTTATGAATATGGGTCCATACCAGGAAGATTATTTAAATATTAAACTTTGCATAGGCAGCACATGCTTCAATGGTCTGGGAGTGTTTATATCCCTGTGAGTTTAACACTTCATGACTGAGAGCTGTCCTTCATGACAACAGAACCCACAACAACCATGACTTTTATCACCATCTTCATCTGGACACTTGCTTTCTACATCAAGGGTAAAAAAAAAAAGGAGTTATGTGTTTGTATAATGAAAAGTAAACAATTTGAGTGGACTGAAAAATTGTTATATTAATTCCTGGTGATATACAATTATTATTGTTTTCTCTGTTTCAGAATCCAGAGGACAGATCACTGTGACTCAGACTCCTGCAGTGAAAGCTGTTCTCCCAGAACAGACAGTCTCTCTGAACTGTAAAACCAGCAGTAATGTGTATAGTAGTTGTTACAATGGTCAGTCATGGGGCCATCAGTGTCTATCCTGGTACCAACAGAAACCTGGAGAAAAACCCAAACTCATGATGCTCCCAGGGAACACACTCCATTCTGGGACTCCTTCTAGATTCAGTGGCAGTGGATCTGGGAGTGACTTCACTCTGACCATCAGTGGAGTCCAGGCTGAAGATGCAGGAGATTACTACTGTCAGAGTTTCCACTATCCCAATAGTAAACATGTGTTCACACAGTGATACAGAGCCGTACAAAAACCTCCCTCAGTCAGACTGCACAGTGACTGTACTGCTACAGCTGGGACCTACTGCAGGTGCTGAGGGGGAAGAGACAGTGACATGGAACACTGATCACTAGATGAGGTGAACTTTGAATATGTTTAGAAAGTATCATTCAGATCACATGTTCCCCATCATCATCATCATCATCATCATTATCATCATCATCATCATTATCAAGGTTGTGACTAGTTATATCATGACCTGAAAGTTCACTTATAAAGTTTGATGTTTTGAAACACATGATTTATTTATTTTATAAATTAATTTTACCTTTATTTTCCCAGGTTAGTCTCATTTAGATTAAACATCTATTTTACAAAATAGCAGCACACAAAGCTTTACACACAATTACAACATAAAACACAAAGCACTACAGTTTAAAAACAGAAATGTACACATTGAGAAGGCAAGAATTCATCACGGAGGTGTAGTGCATCTGGGGGTCAAAACATTGACAGCCCCGCACTTCATTGTCCACCATAGATTTTACCCTAGCTACTCATTCAAAGAGAGGACCTCCTGGAAAGGCCAGAGAACTGGAACAATTGTTTTTTTAACACAGCTCTTTAAGGGCCTTAGGTACAGTCAACAAGATAGAGTCATGTGAGCGTGGACGATATTTGTCATTTGTCTGGTTGACAATGGCGGTACACAGGTCAAATGGGAGCTATTACCAGTCAAATGTCCACATGCAAAGTTTGAAGCACAGCAATAATGCATGAGGCCATGTGTTATTTAATTTTTTATCATGGCTGTGATATCGTCACAGCCACGAGTCGAAGAACATGGCTTGTGACATAACACATGGCCTCGAGTATATTATTGCTTTTATACAACGTGTTACCAGCATTAAAAATCAAGATTATTTCCCAAACCATACATTTCTCTACAAAACGTGATGCTCCACACACTGTTTCTGTCTCACAATCTGCCCCGTCCGTCATGCCCATTTGTTGTGTATGCTTCATTCATGCAACTCCCTTGCACGCATCATACCTACGTAATACACATTTTACTGGTTGAAAAAAAGTATTGATTGGCCTTCACAGTATAAGGGCGGGGTCAATTTGACCGTTTTGGTTTACTTTCAAAGTTACGTACTACGAAAAAAATGAAAAGGTTTCACCACGCAGCTGGATGGAATTTAGCTAATGTTAACAGTTAGGTAGTTAGCTGATAGTATGATGGATATTAGAAAGTGGCTTCACCAGGACACAACGGCAGCATCGGATCAAAGCGGCGGGGAGGAGGAGAAGCGTGCCACAGAGGCCAAAGGCAAGGCCGCTGGGCCGACCCTAATTACAGAGGCCAAGGCCGTCGAGCCCAGCAGCAAAGGCACCTGCGCAACCGTCTTGTAGACTGGTGACATAGGAGGTAAACAACCTGAGGAGGGGCCTGCAGCCGCCAAGACCAAATCTAGCAGCAACACCGCCAGTACATTACAAGCACCGATGCCTCCGTTTGTGCCTGACAACCTAGGTGATGAGGAGCCAGCGCAGGTTTGTCATTTTGTAGCGCGTGGTTCAAAAGCAGAGAGTGACTGGAATATTCCTGAAAGGCAGATGCAGTTTGATGAGTTATGGCAGAAATACAAGCACAATTGGACACCCCCGCTCCAAGCAAACAGCAAAGAGTAGTGAGTAGTAATCTGAAAGAATATGTGGGCCAGCTAGAAGAGGATAATGAGAGGGAGTGCAAAATACTGTTTTTCAGCACTCTGGATGCTGTACTGGGAGAAATGTCAGCAAGATTTAACCAATGAAACAGCCAACTTGTTGAGGCCCTTTGTGCCTTGCACCCAGAGAATGAAACCTTTATGGATGTGGAAAAGGTGAAACCACTGCTGGACTTAATCTCAGGAGATTTTGTAGAAACTGAGTTTACTGTCGAACGGCAGTTTCTACAGACTGAAATCGCCCGATCTGGAGAAGAAAAATGGACAACGCAGGGCATTTTGGATAGATACTCCGGGCCTCTAACAGCAATGCCTACTGTGATGATGGCATTGAAGCTGGGATTAACATTTGGAGCATCCACGGCAACTTGCGAGAACTCTTTTTCAACATTGAAAAACATATTCAGTGAGCACAGACGGAGCATGTTGCACAGGAGGAAAGAGCAGCTGATTCAACTGGCATTTGAGAAGGATCCTACAAGCAAATTCTGTGGGGAGTGGAACGAGAGACTGCTGATGATGTTCAAAACAGCATCAATGCGTGATTTTCTTTATTGGGGTTGCTGCCAAGTCTACTGCTTGATTTCTGTGATGTGATTGGATTGGAAATGTTTGGGTTATAATATAATCAGATTGTTTTTTATGTTGTTTTATATGGTAGAAGAGGTGCTTTGCATTATATTGATGAGGGTGGGCAGACCTTGACCAATGGTTTAGTAACGATGTAGCTATAGTGTTGCCATAAACAACTCGTTGCTATGGAATACTAAGTTCTCTGGTATCATACGCAGCATAGTACAGCACTCTTGTGGGAAAACAGCTTGGTAGCTGCGTCCAAGCTGCATTGTACCGATAAGTCGTGGTAGTGCATTGTACATTATTGTTTGCTTTCCGCGATTGGAAATGCATTGTATTGGCATGAGGAAGTGTTATTACGGTAATTAGCAACTGTTTTGCATTGGATTGATGGGTATTGTGCATGTAGCTGTGTAGCGTTGTCTTAACTTGCAAATTCTCGAGCCGGTTATGAATTGTCCATGTTTGTAAAGTGGTGCAGTAGCCTGTATTCTTGTGGCAAGACAGCCGTGTGTGGATGCAAATACATTGTGTGTAATTGTACTATCGATTATTATCCATCCTGTGTTATCAGCAAGCGAAAATAGTTGCGCCCCCGTAGTCATTTCTGATGCCCCCTTGCTGAGTTAATCCTGCCGCCGGGCCTGGCTGAAATATTGTAGCAAAGACATTGACACAGCAGATCAGAATAGAAACCACAATGGCATTTTTTGGGGGATGGTCACAGCATCGACAGCTATTTATTTATGATAGTGATTTGCATATTTCTATGGGGCAGAGCTTGTTCCCCTAGGTTCTCATACATGCAGCCGCGATGATTCTTTCTGTCTCTTTCCATTGGATTTTTGTGGTTCTCAGTGTTGCGTATCTCAAACCATTTTTGTGTTATTTTATTACGAATGAGTCGAGCTTCAGTTTGCGATTTCCTTCCACTACAAATCAAACCACACCTTATTCAGTAGGTGGTGTAGAGAATATACTCAGGAGAATATTACCCATCTCCTGTTTTGAAACAGTTGCCAGATCAATGTTTACCCACTTTTCTGACAGCCATTCCAGAAAGCACTTAACTACCCAGTTGGTCTGTCTTGATGTAGCTAGCTTCTTCATTTCTCTCCTTTTCTATGTCGTCTATAGCAGCGCTAATGTTACTGATTTCTGTATGTCTAACGTTAACACTAGGCTCAGGTTTCTGGTCCACTTGCTCTTCTTCTTGTTTCATTTCTCTCATATCCTCCTCCTACTTTTCTTGTTGGCACCATTCTTCAAACATTAGTTGTTCAAACACTAAATGTAAAATCATCCATGACGAGTTACAGGTGCTAAGACTAGTAGTTGTAAAAGTAGTATTGGTAGTGCGGTGTTTGGAGGATATATTGCGTCGAGGGCAGGCAAACCGTGCCAATGTATCCTCAAAAAAATGGCTTCAAGGGCATAATCACTTTTATAAAACGGGTCACCAACATATTCAAATTATGATTTACATATTTTCATTAAAAACGTTATTTTAATGAATTTATTCATACTATTTCATCCTTCCACAAGACATAGTCCCGACACAAGTCGGCTGGTCATTTGTTCTATCGGTTCGGTTGCCAGAGACTTGACCAAGTCGTTAAGTATTTTTGTTCTGTATCTATGGACGCGACCCAGTTGTTCGTTCTACACTGAACAAAAATATATATGCAACAGGCAATGTGTTGGTCACACGTTTCATGAGCTGAAATAAAAGATCCAAGAAAATGTCTCTAAAATGTTCTGCACAAATTTGTTAGTGATCATTTCTCTTTTGCCAAGATAATCCATCCACCTGACAGGTGTGGCATATCAAGAAGCTAATTAAACATCATGATCATTACACTTGTGCACCTTGTACTGGGTACAAGAAAAGGCCACTCTAAAATGTGTCAAGATCTGTTTACAGTGAGGGAAAAAAGTATTTGATCCCCTGCTAATTTTGTACGTTTGCCCACTGACAAAGAAATGATCAGTCTATAATTTTAATGGTATGTTTATTTGAACAGAGAGAGACAGAATAACAACAACAAAAACAGAAAAACACTTATCAAAAATATTATAAATTGATTTGCATTTTAATGGGGGAAATAAGTATTTGACCCCCTCTCAATCAGAAAGAGTTCTGGCTCCCAGGTGTCTTTTATACAGGTAACGAGTTGAGATTAGGAGCACACTCTTAAAGGGAGTGCTCCTAATCTCAGTTTGTTACCTGTATAAAAGACACCTGTCCACAGAAGCAATCAATCAATCAGATTTCAAACTCTCCACCATGACCAAGACCAAAGAGCTCTCCAGGGATGCCAGGGACAAGATTGTAGACCTACACAAGGCTGGAATGGGCTACAAGACCATCGCCAAGCAGCTTGATGAGAAGGTAACAACAGTTGGTGTGATTATTCGCAAATGGAAGAAACACTAAATAACAGTCAATCTCCCTCGGCCTGGTGCTCCATGCAAGATCTCACCTCGTGGAGTTCCAATGATCATGAGAACGGTGAGGAATCAGCCCAGAACTACACGGGAGGATCTTGTCAATGATCTCAAGGCAGCTGGGACCATAGTCACCAAGAAAACAATTGGTAACACTCTACGCCGTGAAGGACTGAAATCCTACAGCGCCTGCAAGGTCCCCCTGCTCAAGAAAGCACATATACATGCCCGTCTGAAGTTTGCCAATGAACATCTGAATGATTCAGAAGAACTGGGTGAAAGTGTTGTGGTCAGATGAGACCAAAATTGAGCTCTTTGGCATCAACTCAACTCGCCGTGTTTGGAGGAGGAGGAATGCTGCCTATCACCCCAAGAACACCATCCCCACCGTCAAACATGGAGGTGGAAACATTATGCTTTGGGGGTGTTTTTCTGCTAAGGGGACAGGACAACTTCACCGCATCAAAGGGACGATGGACGGGGCCATGTACCGTCAAATCTTGGGTGAGAACCTCCTTCCCTCAGCCAGGGCATTGAAAATGGGTCGTGTATGGGTATTCCAGCATGACAATGACCCAAAACACACGGCCAAGGCAACAAAGGAGTGGCTCAAGAATAAGCACATTAAGGTCCTGGAGTGGCCTAGCCAGTATCCAGACCTTAATCCCATAGAAAATATGTGGATGGAGCTGAAGATACGAGTTGCCAAACATCAGCCTCAAAACCTTAATGACTTGGAGAAGATCTGCAAAGAGGAGTGGGACAAAATCCCTCCTGAGATGTGTGCAAACCTGGTGGCCAACTACAAGAAACGTCTGACCTCTGTGATTGCCAACAAGGGTTTTGCCACCAAGTACTCAGTCATGTTTTGCAGAGGGGTCAAATACTTATTTCCCTCATTAAAATGCAAATCAATTCATAACATTTTTGACATGCGTTTTTCTGGATTTTTTGTTTTGTTATTCTGTCTCTCACTGTTCAAATAAATCTACCATTAAAATTATAGACTGATCATTTCTTTGTCAGTGGGCAAACGTACAAAATCAGCAGGGGATCCAATACTTTTTTCCCTCACTGTATGTTTACAAAAAAGCCCACTTTAAATCTTAGCATCTTAACAAGCTCATTCATATGTTTTGTAAATGTTAAATCATTGTCAATCCAAATTCCAAAAGGTATTTGTAGGCAGGGACTCGTTCGATTATAGAACCATCCGATGAGTGAAGATGTAATCAATCTGAGACAATCTTTCGAGAACTTGAAAACAACATGTATTTAGTTTTGCCTGCATTAAGTATGAGTTTTAAATTAGTAAGGGCCTAGTCACAGCCAGGTCAGCAGTCAGGGCAATTGCATACAAAATTGTATCATCCGCATATATAACTTTACAAATTGACCAATAATATTTATATTAATGGTGAAAAGAGCAGGTCCTAGTTTCGACCCCAACAGAACACCTTTATGTATTTCAAGAAATTCGAACTTAACCCCATCAATCACGATGGCCTGAATTCTGTCACTAAGATAATCATGAAACCATCAGCAGCCGTCAAAGCCCAGGACAATTGAAGACAACTTTTTCAATAAAATAACATGATCAACAGTATCAAACACTTTAGACAGACCCACAAACAAGGCAGCACAATTCATTTTTGTGTCTAAAGCATTGACAACATCATTAACAACTAATGTGGATGCTGTGATAGTGCCTGACCTAAACCCAGACTGATTTATATTCAAAATACCATGCTCAGATTAAAAAGAGCAAAGTTGCTTATTTACCAAAGATTTGAGAATCTTAGATAAACATGGAAGCCTGGAAATGGGACGATATTTATCAGGATCACTACTATCCCCCACCCTTATGGATTGGCAGCACAAAAGCTGTTTTCCATACTTTTTGATTATTTCCTGATAACAATGTTAGATTTAAGATATGGGTTACTGAACCAGCAATCAGGGGGGCAGCACACTTGAGCATAACCGGTTCCAATTGGTCAGCCCCTGTGGATTTCTTGGTATCTCTCCCGAGTGGCGCAGTGGTCTAAGGCACTGCATCGCAGTGCTAGCTGTGCCACTAGAGATCCTGGTTCGAATCCAGGCTCTGTCGTAGCTGGCCGCGACCGGGAGACCCATGGGGCGGCGCACAATTGGCCCAGCGTCGTCCAGGGTAGGGGAGGGAATGGCCGGCAGGGGATGTAGCTCAGTTGGTAGAGCATGGCGTTTGCAACGCCAGGGTTGTGGGTTCGATAAAATAATGTATGCGCTAACTGTAAGTCGCTCTGGATAAGAGCGTCTGCTAAATGACTAAAATGTAAATGTACGGCATGAAGGACTTATTTTTCTGTGAATTGCCAAAATTCAAAACTTCACTTCCATTTTCCAAGTCAATCTTCAAAATTCCCGAATCAGTGTTTGTGATGATTAAATGCATCAATGATGGCATTTGTGTTCGTAATGGGGCCAGAATCTAAATAGATTTGTTGGGGCAGAGAGGAGGAAGTGCAACCCTTCAGAGACTTGACAGTTTCCCAAAATTTAACTAGATTCCCCTTACAATCAGAAAGAGTGGTTACATAATAATCAGATATAGCCTTTCTGATTAATCTTCCACATTGATTCCTCAGTTGCCTAAAATATTGCCAATCCGGGCCTAAGCCTGTGTTCCTGGACTTGACCCAGGCAACATTTCGTATTACAAATGACTTCGGATAATTCAGGAGTGAACCAGGCATTCGATGTACCTTTAACTATCAGAGTTTGGAAGGGGGCATAATTATCTACATATTGAGGACATTTACAAAAAAGCTTAACGCTAAATCAGGTTCAGAGATAGCTGAGATAAAATCAAAATCACTACAATAAAGATCATGTAAAAAAGCTTGTTCACTGAAGTTTTTAAAGTTCCTCTTAGTGAGACACGAGACTGAGATGTATGTATTCTCACATCTCTGACTCAGACAACTGAGCAATGCTCACTAAAATCCAGTGGGAACACTCCGCTAGCAAAAATTTTTTGGGGAGTATTCGTCAAGATTAGATCAATCAGGGTAGATTTTGATTGATCTTTAGGATTGGGCCGTGTAGGGTCAGTTATCAGCTAAGACAGGTTTAGCTCAGAGCAAATATCTGACACTGGCATCCTCCAATCAATATTAAAATCACCTAAAATTAATAGTTCAGATTTACCATACCTAGACAGCAATTCAGATAAATTGTTGATGGCATATATGTTATGTGTCCCTTCTTGAATCCACCAAAGAGGTCAAAACCGGTCCACTCCCTCACACTGGCCCAGTCCATGGTATTTCAGGCAGTGAAACTGTTCAACTACTAGACTAGTAGCTGTGGGAGTGAAACTGAGATTTACATAGACAGGGCTGGGTGGTTCTGCTTGTCCCAGAATAGAACAGTACTGTCACCAGATGATCACTCTGTTCCCAGGGGGTTGGAGGTAGAGAAAAGTATATGACTAGAAGCTGTGATATTTCTAATAGTATGTGGACAACTTAGTCTATAAATCAAACAGGTCAAAAACCTTTCCAAGAAAGACCTCTACTGTTAATCTGTTAACATTGTAGTATCTAGACCTCTCCTGTTAATCTGTTAACATTGTAGTATCTAAACCTCTCCTGTTAATCTGTTAACATTGTAGTATCTAGACCTCTCCTGTTAATCTGTTAACATTGTAGTATCTAAACCTCTCCTGTTAATCAGTTAACATTGTAGTATCTAGACCTCTCCTGTTAATCTGTTAACATTGTAGTATCTAGACCTCTCCTGTTAATCTGTTAACATTGTAGTATCTAGACCTCTCATGTTAATCTGTTAACATTGTAGTATCTAGACCTCTCCTGTTAATCAGTTAACATTGTAGTATCTAGACCTCTCCTGTTAATCTGTTAACATTGTAGTATCTAAACCTCTCCTGTTAATCTGTTAACATTGTAGTATCTAGACCTCTCCTGTTAATCTGTTAACATTGTAGTATCTAAACCTCTCCTGTTAATCTGTTAACATTGTAGTATCTAGACCTCTCCTGTTAATCTGTTAACATTGTAGTATCTAGACCTCTCCTGTTAATCTGTTAACATTGTAGTATCTAGACCTCGCCTGTTAATCTGTTAACATTGTAGTATCTAGACCTCTCCTGTTAATCTGTTAACATTGTAGTATCTAGACCTCTCCTGTTAATCTGTTAACATTGTAGTATCTAGACCTCTCCTGTTAATCTGTTAACATTGTAGTATCTAGACCTCTCCTGTTAATCTGTTAACATTGTAGTATCTAGACCTCTCCTGTTAATCTGTTAACATTGTAGTGTCTATACCTCTCCTGTTAATCTGTTAACATTGTAGTATCTAGACCTCTCCTGTTAATCTGTTAACATTGTAGTATCTAGACCTCTCCTGTTAATCTGTTAACATTGTAGTATCTAGACCTCTCCTGTTAATCTGTTAACATTGTAGTATCTAGACCTCTCCTGTTAATCTGTTAACATTGTAGTATCTAGACCTCTCCTGTTAATCTGTTAACATTGTAGTATCTAGACCTCTCCTGTTAATCTGTTAACATTGTAGTATCTAGACCTCTCCTGTTAATCTGTTAACATTGTAGTATCTAGACCTCTCCTGTTAATCTGTTAACATTGTAGTATCTAGACCTCTCCTGTTAATCTGTTAACATTGTAGTATCTAGACCTCTCCTGTTAATCTGTTAACATTGTAGTATCTAGACCTCTCCTGTTAATCTGTTAACATTGTAGGATCTTGACCTCTCCTGTTAATCTGTTAACATTGTAGTATCTAGACCTCTCCTGTTAATCTGTTAACATTGTAGGATCTTTTGTTATTATGACCTACAGTTTGATGACAGTGTGTTTTCAAGGGAATAACTAAGCTATGACATTTAGGTCTGATCATTTTCAAAGAAACTGTGAATCAGGCTTTACAAATATATTTCTGACTAAAGTCTAATTATTAAAAGAGACAACGAAAATATTTGTTCCAAAGAAAAATGTTTATTTTCATCTATTAATAAAAGCATCAAAGCAAACATTCCTACAGTATCGAATTATTTAAAAAACAGAATACATCAAATCTAACACTGATAAAACCTCAGTCTACAGAGAGGATTGACACATGAACTCAAGCAAAGCCCCCTGTTAGTCTACATGTCAGTGATCAATAAGAGAGAGAACATCTGATCTCAGAACAGAGTCAAAAAAGAGGTACCAGCAGCCTCTCTCCACAGGGGTATGTGACTGGGGGGTCCTACCCAGAACAGTCAGCCCTCCTCAGGGTCTTGGTGACTGTAGTCTGGGATTTCTGCTGGGCTTCACAGGTCACCTCTCCTGCCTTGGACCATTCCTGGGCAGTGAGAGTCAGGGTGCTGCTCCTGCTGTACAGGCCGTCCTTCTCCAGGACCCCAGGACTGGCCTCCTGCTTCTTGTTGGTCCTATCCACTTTCCAGCTCATGGTCCAGTCTGAGGGGAAGCCCTTGTTGGCCATACATGTCAGTGTGACTGTTGTTGTACTGGACAGCTCCTCACTAGAGGGGGCCAGGATGGTGAGGGTGGGGGCACTGTTACCTGGAACAAACAGAACTCATCAACTAAGTAACTACATCAAGTACAGCTACAGTAAGATATTATCTTCAGCAAAGGACACATCAAAATAAAGTGACCTCTAAATATGAATGTAGAAGTTAGATAGTTTAAAAGATGCGGAGAAACACTAAAGTAATATGATACAAAGCAGATTTATGAACCTAACAAGTATAAAGTGGTTAAATAACTAGAGTTACTAGTCATATGGTGTCAGTTATACATGTCATACAGATATTGTTTAGGAATGGATCTGATCAGAATAGCCTACTCATATTCATAGTATTTTCATCACATATCAACCTTGTTAGATCATGAAGTCTGTTACAAACATAACTGAGACCCTTTGTCTTCACACTAACAGTGAAGTCTACCATGAACACAATTCAACAATGATGAATATTATATTTACATTTTAGTCATTTAGCAGACGCTCTTATACAGAGCTACTTACAGGCGCAATTAGGGTTAAGGGTCTTGCTCAAGGGCACATCGACAGATTTTTCACCTAGTCGGCTCAGGGATTAGAACCAGCAACATTTCGGTTACTGGCACAATGCTCTTAACCACTAAGCTACCTGCCGCCCCGATTTGTGTTGCTATATACTATACTGTTAAATAGTTATTATATCAGAATTAGGAAATATACAAATCAGACATACAAATAATCCTACAATTTATAATTTTGATTCCATAAATATCTATTTGAAAGAAGGCTCATTCAAAAGCTTAATTTAACCAAAAATATTTGAGAGTTAAAGATCAACAATCGCACACAAACAGTAATACACAATGCAATAACTATATTCAATATTATTAAATAGTTATCATACTAGAATTATACTCTGCAATCCATCAAACCAGACATATACATAAACACCTACATTTTAACATTTTGGTTAAATAAAATGTTATTTGAAAGAAGGCTTCGTCAAAAGTAATAGAAATAACTATATTCTTTAGAAAGTAAAATATGTAAAATCACAATATTTTCATAGACAGAGTTTAAGAAAGTAAAATTCCCCCAAAAAATAGCTGAAATTAATATCAAAAGAGCTTGTTACTTACTTCCAACATCAAGTCTGGTGCCGCTACCAAAAGTCCACCACAGTGATACAATCCCTATTACTGCTCGTACAAAAACCTCCAGCACATTTGGCAAGCTGAATTTCTTTAGACTGTGGTTCAAATAATTAACTCTAGTATGGTATAAAAACTGTTCAGAAAATATTTTGTCTACTCAATTTGAAATAAAGAGTTTTTTTATTTAGCTTTCCTTAACATTAAGCAGAAACATATTTTCAGTCTTCTGCTAGGGAAAAGGCGTTGTCGTGCCCTCTTCACGACTGTCTTGGTGTGTTTGGACCATGATAGTTTGTAGGTGATGTGGACACCAAGGAACTTGAAACTCTCGACCCGCTCCACAACAGCCCTGTCGATGGGAAAGGGTGCGTGTTCGGCCCTCCTTTTCCTGTAGTCCACGATCATCTCCTTTGTCTTGCTCATGTTGAGGGAGAGGTTGTTGTCCTGGCACCACACTGCCAGGTCTCTGACCTCCTCCCTATAGGCTGTCTCATCGTTGACGGAGATCAGGCCTACCACTGTTGTGTCGTCAGCAAACCTAATGATTGTGTTGGAGTTGCGCTTGGCCACGCAGCCATGGGTGAACAGGGAGTACAGGAGGGGACTAAGCACGCACCCCTGAGGGGCCCCCATGTTGATGATCAGCGTGGTAGATGTGTTGTTGCCTACCCTTACCACTTAGGGAATGCCCGTCAGGAAGTCCAGGATCCAGTTGCAGAGGGAGGTGTTTAGTCCCAGTGTCCTTAGCTCAGTGATGAGCTTTGTGGGCACTATGGTGTTGAACGCTGAGATGTGGTCAATGAACAGTATTCTCAAATAGGTGTTCCTTTTGTCCAGGTGGGAAAAGGCAATGTGGAGTGCGATTGAGATTGTGCCATCTGTGGATCTGTTTTTGGCGGTATGTGAATTGGAGTGGGTCTAGGGTTTCCGTGATGATGGTGTTGATGTGATTCATGACCAGCCTTTCAAAGCACTTCATGGCTACCAACGTGAGTGCTACGGGGCGGTAGTCATTTAGGCAGGTTACCTTTGCTTTCTTGGGCACGGGGACTATGGTGGTCTGCTTGAAACATGTAGGTATTACAGACTCGGTTAGGGAGAGGTTGAAAATGTCAGTGAAGACACTTGCCAGTTGGTCCGCTCATGCTCTGAGCACACAACCTGGTAATCCGTCTGGCACTGCTGCATTGTGAATGTTGAACTGTTTAATGGTCTTGCTCGCATCGGCTACGGAGAGCATGATCACGCAGTCGTCTGGTATTCTCTCGTCACTGGGCAGCTCACGGCTGGGTTTTCCTTTGTAGTCCGTAATAGTTTGCAAGCCCAGCCACATCCGATCCATCAGTGCCGGCGTAGTAGGATTCAATCTTAGTCCTGTATTAACGCTTTGCCTGTTTGATGGTTCGTCTGAGGGCATAGTGGGATTTCTTATAAGTGTCCGGATTAGTGTCCCGCTCCTTGAAAGCGGCAGCTCTAGCCTTTAGCTCGGTGTGGAAGTTGCCTGTAATCCATGGCTTCTGGTTGGGATATTTACGTACGGTCACTGGGGGACGACGTCGTCGATGCACTTATTGATGAAGCTGGTGAATGAGGTGGTATACGCCTCAATGCCATTGAATGAATCCTGGAAAATATTACAGTCTGAGCTAGCAAAACAGTCCTGTAGCGTAGCTTGCACGTCATCTGACTACTTCCGTATTGAGCGAGTCACTGGTACTTCCTGCTTTAGTTTTTGATTGTAAGCAGGAAACAGGAGGATAGAATTATGGTCTAATTTGCTAAATGGAGGGCGGGGTAGAGCTTTGTATGTGTCTCTGTGTGTGGAGTAAAGGTAGTTTTTTCCTCTGATAACTCAAAGCTGTTAGAACATATTCAGTAACTATCCCATGGGTTCTTTACTGCATTTTTACTCATTATTATTGACTATTTCATGGAGAACCATGAACCCATTTATCTTCAAAAAGGTTCAAATCTGGTATCTCCTGAAACAGACTTTCTGACGCCCCTTGATATTTTTTGAAATGACTTTGTACGTTCAACAGATCACAAAAAATCTTAAACTTAATCTGGGCTTTTTCTTTAGGAGTAAGTATTTTGTTTCATTTCAAGCTAGAAAATACCTGGTTGAGACACTTTCTAGCCTTTGTTGGACTATGGTGATATTCTTGAATGTTCCAGGATCTTACCTGCACACACTAGACACTCTGCCATGACGCTCTTAGATTTGTAACAACCACAAGATCTCTAACACATCACTATACCTTATATCAGTTAGCAGGATGGCCAAACTTAACTGTGAGGTGACAGACTTACTGATACGTGTTTGTCTATGAGGACATCTTAGGGCAGCTGCCAATATATTTAAGTACTTTACTTACCCTGCATGGTCATTGACAATACCGGCCGAGATCCCAGAACTGTATTTCAGATCATGTTCCCAACTGAGTTTGGTGAGAGTTATTTTGTACTGTGGTAATATTTGATATATGCTATATTATAAATACCTCACCTCGTAACAAGACTATGCAATTAGCCTATTAAATTGTTTTCTGATTCTGTAAGATTATTAAAATAGGCAAGAGACTACAGTTTAGTTAAAGTAATAGGCAATAAAGAAATGTCTGGATTCTATATACAAGTGTATTTAATTAACATTGTAAAATGAATGAAATGACATACAAGGCATAAAGCTTAAATTACTGTACATTAACAAGCATTACAATACATTATTCTAGGCATGAAGATCTTAGAGTTACAAAGGATTAACAAGCGTTACAATACATTACAATGCAAAGTATGAACAAAGAGATGCCTAGGAAAGGATAATTTATCATACAACCTTTCTCCATGGACTGGATACAGGATAAGAGAGAGATCAACAGACCTTCATTCCATTTAAACCAGATCTGACTTGTTTATATTTAAAATCAATTGTTGACCAATCCACAGACCAAAACAAAGGTAACAAAACCAAAATATCCAATCAGATCAAACCAGCCAACATCCTGTAGAGAGGGTCACATCTATGTGTGATGACCTGAGGGTGTGGGCTGGGAGCAGTAGATGTGACAGCATTCCTGAGACAATAAAAGCTTTCATAGAGTGTCATCAGACTTCACTCTGAAGAACTACAAGTAACCCCATAAATCATACATCCATATAGATGGCATCAAAGTTATCCTCAGAGGACAAGTTGTAGATAGATACCAGACATGGATGCCATAGCATTATTCTATCACACATTCCAGGAATCAGTTATGTGGATACTGTAGAGATACATGTTGGCCTCTTCACGGTGGAAGGGCTGACTGGTCCTTGGGCATTGTCCTTTGTTCTTTCCTTGTGTTCCTGGACATTTGCCCTGCGCACCCAGAGGTCATAGAGAACACATAAATTAGGGCCTCCACCCGGTTACATAACCCTGCACCTTAGAGGCTGCTGCACTATATACACAGACTTAAAATCACTGGCCGCTTTAATAATGGAACACTATTTCGCTACACCCGCAATAACATCTGCTAAACATGTGTATGTGACCAATAACATTTGTTTTGATTTGATTTGATTTGAGTATACACTTTTAGCTTTGCTGCCTGATCATCTTGGAACACTTTGCAAAAAGATTTCAAATTTGATAATTTATTGTGATTGCTGATTTTAAATCCCAGATTGGAGGGCTGTTCAACAGCACCTCTTCAACCTCAGGAGGCTGAAGAAATTTGGCTTGGCCCCTAAGACCCTCACAAACTTTTACAGATGCACCATTGAGAGCATCCTGTCGGGCTGTATCACCGCCTGGTATGGCAACTGCACCGTCCGCAACTGGCAACATCACCGGGGGCACACTGCCTGCCCTCCAGGACATCTACAGCACCCGATGTCACAGGAAGGCCAAAAAGATCATCAAGGACATCAACCACCCGAGCCACGGCCTGTTCACCCCGCTATCATCCAGAAGGCGATGTCAGTACGGGTGCATCAAAGCTGGGACCGAGAGACTGAAAAACAACTTCTATCTCAAGGTCATCAGACTATTAACTAGCCATCACTAGCCAGCCTCCACCCAGTACCCTGCCCTGAACTTAGTCGATGTCACTAGCCGGCTACCACCCGGTTACTCAACCCTGCACCTTAGAGGCTGCTGCCCTATGTACATAGACATGGAACACTGGTCACTTTAATAATGAAACACTGGTCACTTTAATAATGTTGACATACTGATTTACACATTTCATGTGTATATACTGTATTCTAGTCAAGGCCATCCTATTCAACTATGGCTGTACATATACTATTCTATCCTGCGTATTCTATAGATATACTACATGTGCTATCCACATACTGTCCATAATGTCTATACATCCCATCACACTCATATATATATATATGTATATATATATATTTATACTCCGGACTCCAACATTGCTCATCTTAATATTTCTATATTTCTTCATCCATTCTTTTACTATTAGATTTGTGTGAATTGTTGACATTATGTTGTTAGATATTATTGCACTGTTGGAGCTAGGAATACAAGTATTTCACTACACTTGCAATAATGTCAGCTAAATATGTGTATGCGACCAATAACATTTTATTTGATTTACCCATTTTGCACTGTTTTAACTTCCATTAATTGTTATGTTTTGGTGTTGTGTCTCATGTGTATACTGTATGGATGCTGCTCTCTTGGCCAGAGCTCACTTGAAATATGTTTTATCTCAATGTGACTTCTCAGGATAAATAAAGGATAAATCAATCAAATGAAATCTTAAGATGCAGAGGAGATGCTGGGTTTTATGTATTGTAATGCTGGTCTACAGAGTCCCAGTGTGTCTGATCAGAGACACAGGAGAGGAGGGAGGGAGCTGAACTCAGTCAGGAACAGAGTAGCTGTCCTGCACAGTGGATCCCCTCTTTTCTCAGTGTCAGTCCAATAGTCCAATAGTCCAGTAGTCCAGTAGTCCAGTATTCAGTCCACACAGATCACTGCACTAACACCACTCTCCCTGCAGGGGGCAAAACATGGCCAATGATCCCTGGAAGGTGGAAACTGACTAGCAGTCCTCTTTTCCATATATATCAATATGTTACCATACCATATTCCTATAACAGTAATCAACAGACAAAGTTATATATGTTCTTTAGTTACATTAATATGAGTTTTTTCTTTATATTTTCACCAGTATACATTATGGTATTGTCTTGCTAAACAACGTTGATAGTGATCATATGTGATAGCCTTTAAACCAATAATAGCATTGTATTTGTATTTATGTACATATTAATATGGACTTCTATGATTATTAGATGACAATTGTGTGATCAAGATCATCAGATTGTAATGGACTCTCTGTTCTAATCTGATGGATCCTTAGTGGTCTAGATTTACTGAATAATGGTGATGGGGAGAAGAACAGAATATTATTTGCATAGTGATGATGCTCTGCATAGACAGCACATGCTTCAGTGGTCTGGGAGTGTTTATATCCCTGTGAGTTTAACACTTCATGACTGAGAGCTGTCCTTCATGACAACAGAACCACAACAACCATGACTTTTATCAACATCTTCATCTGGACTCTTGCTTTCTGCTTTCAAGGTTAACATTTTCAGAATGTATTGTTGAAAATTAATTAAATCTACAGAAAGGAATAATTTGTATTGATGTTCATATTTATATTCAGAACTATTCATTACTATATGTAATATTTCATTCATATAAATGCTTTCATTCTATTTTTCAGAATCCAGAGGACAGTACACTGTGAATCAGACTCCTGCAGTGAAAGCTGCTCTCCCAGGACAGACAGTCTCTCTGAACTGTAAAACCAGCAATGATGTGCATGGTGGTTACTACCTAGCCTGGTACCACCAGAAACCTGGAGGAGCTCCTAAACTCCTTATTTACTATGCTACAACACTTCAGTCTGGGACTCCATCTAGATTCAGTGGCAGTGGATCTGGGAGTGACTTCACTCTGACCATCAGAGGAGTCCAGGCTGAAGATGCAGGAGATTACTACTGTCAGAGTTACCACAGTGGTAATGTGTTCACACAGTGATACAGAGTCGTACAAAAACCTCCCTCAGTCAGACTGCACAGTGACTGTACTGCTACAGCTGGGACCTACTGCAGGTGCTGAGGGGGAAGAGACAGTGACATGGAACACTGGTTAGTGACGAAACTTTTAGTAAAGTTAGAAACCATCGGTCAGATCATATGTTCTCCATCATCATCACCATCATCATCATCATAATCATCATCACCACCATCATCATCATTATCATCATCATCACCATCACCATCATCATCATCATCATGTCATGGTTGTGACTGAGTATATTTGTCACAGCCTGAAAGTGCACCTATAAACGTTATTTAATGCTATGAAACATACACAATACCAGTCCATATTCAAGTGAAAGTGATGTTAGATCAGCATCACTCCACCTAAATCAAATCCCCATATGTACCTCACAACCAAATATTGATGTGATCATCTAGCATTATATTAATTATTTTAATGAGCAGGTTACTGATTGTTACATCTGTGAATGAGACATGATGCTGGGATCAAACATTAGACGTGTATGCAGATATCTACATTAAGTATAATACTAATTTATTTGTCATTAATTACATGGTGGAATATCAATTGTGTCTCCCTCCCTGAATCCACCATAGAGGTTAAAATCAGTCCATTCCCTCACATCTGGGACAGTCCAGGGTATTTCAGGCAGTTAAAGTGTTAAAGTGTTCAACTGCTAGACTGGTATCTGTGGAAGTGAAGCTGAGATTTACATAGACAGGGCTGAGTGGTTCTGCTTGTCCCAGAATAGAGCAGCACTGTCACCAGATGTTCACTCTGTCCCCCGGGGGTTGGAGGTAGAGAAGACTCTATGACTATCTTGAAGATGTGATACTGGTAATATTATGAGTAACTTTATTTATTTATTTGAGCTAAATGCAAGTGTGATCACAATGGTGAGAGTCCAAGATATCGATCAAATGTCACGGATTCTGCCGAGGCTGCTCCTCCTCCTGGTTCGGGCAGGCTTCGGCGGTCGCCGTCCCCGGAGTACTAGCTGCCACCGCTCTATGTTTCATGTATCGATTGCTTTTGTCTGTCTGTTACACCTGTGTCTCGTTGAGTGTTGATTACCTGTATTATAAGTTCCTTGTTGTGCTCTAGTTCATTGTGTGTTGTTGCTCTCTGCCAGTCTGACGGAGCTACGTGTTTGCTCTCTGTTTTGTGTTTAGTGTGTACGCGTGTTTAGCGTATTAGTTCCCTCACCTCTTGTTTTGGTCGAGGTCGTGTTCTCGCTTTATCCTATTGGACTATTAAAGTCTGTTGGACTAAACCTCTGTGTCCTGCGCCTGACTCCTCCACCACATCCACATCGGTTTACTGACAGAACAACACACCACCATGGAGTCAGCAGGAACAACGGCGGCACCCGTAACACTGGAAGACCGGATCAACTACCAAGACGCCATGATCCGGCACCTCGGGGCCACCATGGACGAGGTGTCCAACACGCTGCGCCAGTTGGTGACTCGAGAGGCGCCTACGCACTCTTCTACCATCACATCACCAACGGCCAGTCCTCCTCTCTCAGCACCGGAACCCAGTGGCATTCGGCTCTCGCTCCCGAGGGCATATGACGGGTCTGCAGCCGGGTGTCAGGGATTTCTCCTGCAGGTGGAACTCTACCTGGCCACCATACACCCGGCGCCCTCGGGATACGAGAGCGTCTCCGCCCTCATCTCCTGTCTATCCGGCAAGGCGTTGGAGTGGGCCAACGCCGAATGGAGGGGAATAGACGCCGCGACCATCACCTACGCGGAGTTCTCCCGCCGCTTCAGGGCTGTCTTCGATCATCCACCTGAGGGGAAAGCGGCGGGAGAGCGTCTGTTCCACCTCCGACAGGGGAAGAGGAGCGCACAGGAGTTCGCACTAGCAGCGGATGCGGGGTGGAATGAGAGGGCCCTCATCGACCACTACCGGTGTAGCCTACGAGAGGACGTTCGTGGTGAGCTGGCCTGCAGGGACACCAACCTATCGTTTGACCAGTTGGTGGACATTTCCATCCGTCTAGACTCCCTGCTGGCTACCCGCGGACGTCCCGAGTGGGGGTCGTCCATTCCACCCTCCAGCACCTCCGAGCCGATTCCTATGGAGCTCGGGGGTGCTGGCGCTAGAGAGAGGAGGAGAGGGAACCCGAGGGGGGCCATCCCCTGCACCACCTGTGGTCGTGGAGGACACACCGCGTCCAGGTGCTGGGTAGGGTCTCCTGGGAGAGGTGACAACAGGCCACGCACTGGGGAGTCATTTCAGGTGAGTAGGCGCCCCACTTACCCAGAGCTTTCTGTTGGTCACATGAGTATTCCTGTGAGATTTCCACAGGTGGCACCTCATTCCCAGCATAAGGCGCTAGTAGATTCAGGCGCAGCTGGGAACTTTATTGATCGGGCATTTTGTGGTAGGCTAGGGATTCCCCTTCGGCCGGTAGAAGCTCCATTTCCTGTCCACGTATTAGACAGCCGGCCGTTGGGGTCGGGCCTGATCAGGGAGGTCACAGCACCACTGACGATGACGACGCAGGGGGGTCATGAGGAGACCATTCAGTTTTATCTGATTGACTCTCCTGCGTACCCCGTGGTGTTGGGACTTCCCTGGTTGAGCACCCATGATCCTACCATAGCGTGGCAACAGAGGGCTCTTATGGAGTGGTCTGCCCAGTGTGTAGGGAGATGTCTAGGTGTTTCCGTAGGGGCGACCTCGGTAGAGAGTCCGAACCAAGTGCCCGCACTGCGCATTCCCCCTGAGTATGAGGATTTAGCACTTGTGTTTAGCAAATCGAGGGCAACACGGCTGCCTCCTCATAGACAAGGGGACTGTGCGATAAATCTCCAAACAGGAGCGGCTCTGCCACGGAGTCGTGTGTATCCCCTGTCTCAAGAGGAGACAGCGGCTATGGAGACTTACATAGCCGAGTCCTTGGAACAGGGATACATACGGTCCTCTACTTCCCCGGTCTCCTCGAGCTTCTTCTTTGTGAAGAAGAAGGACGGGGGATTGCGCCCGTGTATTGATTACCGTAGTCTCAATCAGATCACAGTTAAATACAGCTACCCACTTCCACTGATTGCGACGATGACGGAGTCATTACGTGGAGCGCGGTTCTTCACAAAGTTGGATCTCAGGAGCGCGTATAATCTGGTGCGCATTAGGGAGGGGGATGAATGGAAAACAGCATTTAGCACCACCTCGGGTCATTACGAGTATCTCGTCATGCCATACGGGTTAATGAATGCTCCTTCAGTCTTCCAATCCTTTGTTGACGAGATTTTCCGGGACATGCATGGGCAGGGTGTAGTAGTTTACATCGACGACATCCTAGTGTACTCTTCTACACGAGCCGAGCATGTAGCCCAGGTGCGCCGAGTGTTGAGAAGACTGCTGGAGCATGACTTGTATGTCAAGGCAGAGAAATGCCTGTTCTTCCAGGAGTCCGTCTCCTTTTTGGGTTATCGGTTGTCCGCGTCTGGTGTGGAGATAGAGGTAGACCGGGTATCGGCCGTGCGTAATTGGCAAACCCTAACTACTGTAAAAGGGGTGCAGCAGTTCTTGGGTTTTGCTAATTACTACCGGAGGTTTATTCGGGGTTTTGGACAGGTTGCAGCTCCCATTACGTCTCTGCTAAAGGGGGGTCCGGTTCGTTTGCAGTGGTCGGCTGAGGCGGACAGGGCATTTGTCAAACTGAAGAACCTGTTCACCTCGGCTCCTGTGCTGGCGCATCCGGATCCCTCTTTACCATTCCAAGTAGAGGTGGACGCGTCCGAGACCGGTATTGGGGCAGTCCTGTCACAACGGTCCGGCGCGCCACCTAAACTCCGCCCCTGTGCGTTCTACTCCAAGAAGCTCAGCTCGGCGGAGCGCAACTATGACGTTGGGGACAGGGAGCTGTTAGCCGTAGTCCAGGCCCTAAAGGTGTGGAGGCATTGGCTTGAGGGGGCTCAACACCCTTTCCTCATTCTGACAGATCACTGTAACCTGGAGTACATCCGGGCAGCTAGGAGATTGAACCCTCGTCAGGCTAGGTGGAACATGTTCCTAACCCGGTTTGTTTTTAAGATCACATACATCCCAGGGTCCCAGCATGGTAAGGCAGACGCCCTGTCCCGGCGGTATGACACAGAGGAGAGGTCCAACGAGCCTACTTCCATATTGCCGGAGTCTTGTTTGGTGGCTCCGGTGGTATGGGAGGTCGATGCGGAAATCGAGCGGGCACTGCGTACCGACCCTACTCCCCCGAGTGTCCTGTGGGGGCGGACGTACGTTCCGCTCGAGGTTCGTGATCGACTTATTTATTGGGCTCATACATCACCCTCCTCTGGACATCCAGGTATTGGCCGGACCGTGCACTGTCTTAGCATGAAATACTGGTGGCCAACGTTAGCTAGGGATGTGAGGGTTTATGTCTCCTCCTGCTCGGTGTGTGCCCAGTGTAAGGCGCCTAGACATTTGCCCAGGGGTAAGTTACATCTCCTGCCCGTTCCACAACGACCATGGTCCCACCTATCGGTGGATTTCGTAACCGACCTACCCCCCTCCCAGGGGAATACCACCTTTTTGGTCGTTGTGGATCGGTTTTCCAAGGCCTGTCGTCTCCTTCCAATGCCGGGTCTCCCTACTGCCCTACAAACCGCTGAGGCCCTATTTACCCATGTGTTCCGGCACTATGGGGTCCCCGAGGATATAGTGTCTGACCGAGGTCCCCAGTTCACCTCCCGAGTTTGGGGGGCGTTCATGGAACGGTTGGGGGTCTCGGTAAGCCTTACCTCGGGGTATCACCCAGAGAGCAATGGGCAGGTGGAACGTGTCAACCAGGATGTGGGTAGGTTTTTGAGGTCCTATTGCCGGGACCGGCCGGAGGAGTGGTCTAGGTTCATCCCCTGGGCAGAGATGGCCCAGAACTCTCTCCGCCACTCCTCCACAATTTAACACCTTTCCAGTGTGTTTTAGGTTATCAGCCGGTCCTGGAACCATGGCACGAGAGCCAGATCGAGTCACCTGCGGTGGACGAATGGATTCGGCGCTCGGAGGAGACGTGGGACGCTGCCCATGTCCATCTGCAGCGTGCCATCCGTCAACAAAAGGCGAGCGCCGATCGCCACCGCAGTGAGGGACCGGTGTACGCACCGGGAGATCAAGTCTGGCTCTCGACTCGAAACCTGCCCCTCTGCCTGCCCTGCCGGAAGCTGGGTCGGCGGTTTGTGGGGCCCTTTAAAGTCCTGAGAAGATTGAACGAGGTGTGTTACAGGTTACAACTGCCTATAGAGTATAAAAATATTAACCCCTCGTTCCATGTGTCTCTTCTCAGGCCGGTGGTAGCTGGCCCACTCCAAGAAGATGAGATAGGAGAGACCCCTCCGCCCCCTTTGGACATCGAGGGGGCCCCGGCATACAGAGTCCGGACCATCTTGGACTCGAGGCGCCGGATGAGTGGTCTCCAGTATCTCGTGGAGTGGGAGGGGTACGGTCCGGAGGAACGGTGCTGGGTGCCCAGGAGGGACATACTCGATCCATCCCTCCTGACTGAGTTTCACCGTGGGCATCCCACGCGCCCTGGTCCGCGTCCTCCTGGCCGTCCCCGAGGCCGGGGTCGGCGCACGGCTGGACCCGCGCGTCAAGGGGGGGGGTACTGTCACGGATTCTGCCGAGGCTGCTCCTCCTCCTGGTTCGGGCAGGCTTCGGCGGTCGCCGTCCCCGGAGTACTAGCTGCCACCGCTCTATGTTTCATGTATCGATTGCTTTTGTCTGTCTGTTACACCTGTGTCTCGTTGAGTGTTGATTACCTGTATTATAAGTTCCTTGTTGTGCTCTAGTTCATTGTGTGTTGTTGCTCTCTGCCAGTCTGACGGAGCTACGTGTTTGCTCTCTGTTTTGTGTTTAGTGTGTACGCGTGTTTAGCGTATTAGTTCCCTCACCTCTTGTTTTGGTCGAGGTCGTGTTCTCGCTTTATCCTATTGGACTATTAAAGTCTGTTGGACTAAACCTCTGTGTCCTGCGCCTGACTCCTCCACCACATCCACATCGGTTTACTGACAATAACATTAGTTTACTGTCTTTATGAGTCTATAAATCAAGCAGGTAAAAAACTGTTCATAGAAAGATGAATAAATAGCACCATCTACTACATCTACTCCTGTTAATCTATTAACAATGTAGTATCTAGACCTCTCCTGTTAATATGTTAACTTTGTAGTATCTAGACCTCTCCTGTTAATCTATTAACATTGTAGTATCTAGACCTCTCCTGTTAATCTGTTAGCATTGTAGTGTGTAGACATCTGTTAATTTGTCAACATTGTAGAATTTAGACCTCTACTGTTAATCTGTTAACATTGTAGTATCTAGAACTCTCCTGTTAATCTGTTAACATTGTAGTATATAGATCTCTCCTGTTAATCTGTTAACATTGTAGCATATAGACCTCTCCTGTTAATCTGTTAACATTGTAGTATCTAGACCTCTCCTGTTAATCTGTTAACATTGTAGTATCTAGACCTCTCATGTTAATCTGTTAACATTGTAATATCTAGACCTCTCCTGTTAATCTGTTAACGTTGTAGTATCTAGACCTCTCCTGTTAATCTATTAACATTGTAGTATCTAGACCTGTCCATTTAATCTGTTAACATTGTAGTATGTAGACATCTGTTAATTTGTCAACATTGTAGAATTTAGACCTCTACAGTTAATCTGTTAACATTGTAGTATCTAAAACGCTCCTGTTAATATATTAACATTGTAGTATCTAGACCTCTCCATGAGAAACAAGATTCTCTGGTCTGATGAAACCAAGATTGGATTTCTTGGCCTGAATGCCAAACGTCACGTCTGGAGGAAACCTGGCACCATCATTACGGTGAAGCATGGTGGTGGCAGCATCATGCTGTGGGGATGTTTTTCAGCAGCAGGGACTGGGAGACTAGTCAGGATCGAGGGAAAGATGATCGGAGCAAAGTACAGAGAGATCCTTGATGAAATCCTGCTCCAGAGTGCTCAGGACCTCAGACTGGTGCGATGGTTCACCTTCCAACAAGACAACAACCCTAAGCACACAGACAATACAACACAGGAGTGGCTTCAGGACAAGAATCTGAATGTCCTTGAGTGGCCCAGCCAGAGCCCGGACTTGAACCCAATCGAACATCTCTGGAGAGTCCTGAAAATAGTTGAGAAGCGACGTTCCCCATCCAACCTGACAGAGGTTGAGAGGATCTGCAGAGAAGAATGGGAGAAACTCCCCAAATACAGGTGTGCCAAGCTTGTAGCGTCATACCCAAGAAGACTCTGCTGTAATTGCTGCCAAAAGTGCTTCAACAAAGTACTGAGTAAAGGGTCTGAATACTTATGTAAATGATATATTTCAGTTTTGTATTTGTAATAAATTAGCTTTTGCTTTGTCATTATGGGGTGTTGTGTATTGTTTCATTTACATTTTACATTTTAGTCATTTAGCAGACGCTCTTATCCAGAGCGACTTACAGTTAGTACATACATTATTTTTTTTATGTTTTTCATACCGGCCCCCCGTGGGAATCGAACCCACAACCCTGGCGTTGCAAACACCATGCTCTACTGAGCTACATCCCTACCGGCCATTCCCTCCCCTACCCTGGACGACGCTGGGCCAATTGTGCGCCGCCCCATGGGTCTTTGTGCGCCGCCCCATGGGTTTCCGAATGCATTGTAAGTAAAAATACTTTAAAGCACTACTTCAGTCGTTTTTTGGGGTATCTGTACTTTATATGGCAAATTTAAAGACAAATATAAGCACCCACCTAATTACAGATTTGAAACAATCATTTGCATAATGCATCTGCTCCACTGCTCTAAGCGCGTTTATAGCCCTGTGAGTTTAACACTTCATGACTGAGAGCTGTCTTTCATGACAACAGAACCCACAACAACCATGACTTTTATCACCATCTTTATCTGGACACTTGCTTTCTACATCAAAGGTAAAAAAATAAAAATAGAAAAGGAGTTATGTGTTTGTATAATGAAAAGTAAACAATTTGAGTGGACTGAATTTTTTAAAATATTAATTCCTGGTGATGTACAATTATTATTGTTTTCTCTGTTTCAGAATCCAGAGGACAGATAACTGTGACTCAGACTCCTGCAGTGAAAGCTGTTCTACCAACACAGACAGTCTCTCTGAACTGTAAAACCAGCAGTAATGTGGATAGTAATTGTTACAATGGTCAGTCATGGGGCCATCAGTGTCTATCCTGGTACCAACAGAAACCTGGAGAAAAACCCAAACTCATGATGCTCCCAGGTAACACACTCCATTCTGGGACTCCATCTAGATTCAGTGGCAGTGGATCTGGGAGTGACTTCACTCTTACAATCAGTGGAGTCCAGGCTGAAGATGCAGGAGATTACTACTGTCAGAGTTACCACTATCCCAATAGTAAACATGTGTTCACACAGTGATACAGAGCCGTACAAAAACCTCCCTCAGTCAGACTGCACAGTGACTGTACTGCTACAGCTGGGACCTACTGCAGGTGCTGAGGGGGAAGAGACAGTGACATGGAACACTGGTCACTAGATGAGGTCAACTGTGACATGTGACAATATGGTTAGAAAGCAATCATTCAGATCAGATAACCATCATCATGGTTATGACTAATTATATTTGACATTATGGCCTGAAAGTGTATATAACAGTTATTTGAAATTTTGAAACACAATACCTGTTTATATGCAAAGCAAGATCTACAGGAGTAAAACAAAAGTGTTATGGCATCAACATTACTTCAAAATTATAATCACTTCAGCCCACAAAACAAGTCCTCATATGTACCTCACAACCAAATGTCTGATTTAAATGGATGTGATCTTCTAGCATTATATTAACTGTTTTGATGAGCAGGTTACTGACTGTTATATCTGTGAATGAGACAAGATGCTGGGATCAAACATGAGACAACAATAGACACTACATAAACTATCTACCAGGGTGGGGGTCAATTCCATTTCAATTCCAGTCAATTCATTATTTTATTTTTTTAAATTGGAGTTTGGTTCACTTTTTGAGTTTAAATGGAATTGACCCCAACCCTGCTTTCTACACTATCCACACAATATACATTTACTATCTACACTATCTACTTTGTAGTATCTAGACTTCTCCTGTTAATCTGTTAACATTGTAGTATCTAGACCTCTCCTGTTAATCTTTTAACATTATAGTATATTGTGTGAGTATGAACTACTGGTTGATGACAATGTGGTTTCAAGTGAGAACATAAATAACTAAGCAATGACATCAGTTTTTAAAGAAACTGTGAATCAACAACATTTGTGAAAAATATGTTCTAAAGGGAAATCTTTATTTTAATATATTAATCAAAGCATCAAAGCAAACATTCCTACAGTATTAAATAGTAATAAAGCAGAACACATCAAATCTAACACTGATACAACCTCAGTCTACAGAGAGGATTGACACATAAACTCAAGCAAAGCCCCCTGTTAGTCTCCATGTCAGTAATCAATAAGACAGAGAACATCTGATCTCAGAACAGAGTCAAAGCAGAGGAACCAGCATCCTCTCTCCACAGGGCTGTGTGACTGAGGGGTCCTACCCAGAACAGTCAGCCCTCCTCAGGGTCTTGGTTACTGGAGTCTGGGATTTCTGCTGGGCTTCACAGGTCACCTCTCCTGCCTTGGTCCACTCCTGGGCAGTGAGAGTCAGGGTGCTGCTCCAGCTGTACAGGCCGTCCTTCTCCAGGACCCCGGGACTGGCCTCCTGCTTCTTGCTGGTCCCGTCCACTTTCCAGCTCATGGTCCAGTCTGAGGGGAAGCCCTTGTTGGCCAGACACGTCAGTGTGACTGTTGTTGTACTGGACAGCTCCTCACTAGAGGGGGGCAGGACAGTGAGGGTGGGGGCACTGTTACCTGGAACAAACAGAACTCATCAACTAACTACATCAAGTACAGCTACAGTAAGACATTATCTTCAGCAAAAGACAAATAAAAATGAAGTGATTTGGAAATGCCCTCTACATTTTTTATGTAAAAGTTAGATTGGTAAAAGATGTGGATAAAACACAATATGATCAAGCAGATTAATTAACCGAACAAGTATTAAATAAGTACAGTTACAAGTCATACAAGTCAGTTATACATGTGATACAGATATTATTTAGGAATGGATCTGATCAGAATAGCCTTTTCATATTGATAGTATTTGCAGAATGTGAGCATAAATTAGTTTTAATCACATATAAACCACGTTAGTTCATGAAGTTGGTTACAAACATAACTGAGACCCTTTGTCTTCACACTAACAGTGAAGGCTACCATGAACTCAATGCAACAATAATGACTACTATATCCAGTACTATTAAATAGTAATCATTCCAGAATTAAGAGTTATATTATGCAATCATACAAATCAGACATACAAATACACCTACAATTTAAAATTTAGATTTTATTTATTTTTATTGAAAGGCTCAGTCAAAAGCAAATAAAACCTTTTGAAAATCTAAAATCGCAATATTTTCATAGAGAATAACATTTGAAATGAATAAATAAATAAAGTATTTTTTGTTTTGTTTTGTTTTTCCCTCAAAATTGCAAAACCTGTTTATTGAACATTTCCTACAAGGTGCAGTATGTTTATTCATACACCTAATACAATGTAGGCTAATCACTCTCATCGTTTAAAGGCAGGTCAAATTTAATTAGATGTAATGACATACTTATTAAAATTGGCCATATTATGTGTAGGCTTTGTATATTTTTTCCCAAAATCATGTAAAAGAAAGTAAGTAAAACAATTCTCAATATCGAGGCTAACTTCGTATAGTTTAATTAATTTTGTGTTTACTTACTTCCAACATCAAGTCTGGTGCCGCTACCAAAAGTCCACCACAGTGATACAATCCTTATTACTGCTGGTACAAAAACCTCTCTGTGTTGTGATGCTGCAGCTGTTACAGTGAATATCTGTCACGAATACAGCCGAGGCTGCCCCTCCTCCTTGCTCAGGCAGGCTTCGGCGTTCGTCGTCACCGGAGTACTAGCTACCACCGATCGATGGTTCTGTGTTACACTAGTCTTGTCTTTATTATTCACACCTGTTACCCATTATTCTTATTTGTTTCCCTATAATTATCTCTGTTTTCCCTCCTGGGTTTGTGCGTGATTGTCCGTTGTTTTACGTCGTTTGGTGAACTGTTGTTCTGCTCTTCCCTGCGTGGAGGGTTTGTTATGGTTTACTTTTGTTTTAGTAAATCCATTCATTTCTCAGTTCTGTGTCCTGCGCCTGATTCCGTTTCACCACTTCACCCAGACGTTGACAGAATCACGCACCATCTATGGAGTCAGCAGGCACGTCCTATCCCAGCGCCTCGGTAGAGGAACGCATCCAGCAGCACTCGACCATGCTACAGACTCTAGGTTTGGCTATGGATCAAGTGGTGAACACCATGGATTGATGGGAGAGAGGTGGGTTTCCTACACTTCCTCCTCCTCCGATTTCTCCCCCATCAAGACCATCAAACCCTGGATCCAGTGGAATTCGGCTCTCGCTCCCGAGGGAATATGATGGGACAGCTGCCGGATGTAAGGGTTTCCTGCTCCAGGTGTGGCTCTACCTGGCAACCATCCACCCGGCTCCCTCAGGATACGAGAGCGTGTCCGCCCTCATCTCCTGTCTGTCGGGCAGAGCGCTGGAATGGGCCAACGCGGAGTGGGGTGGAATAGACGTTGAGTCCGTACGTTACGAGGATTTTACCCACTGTTTCCGGGCAGTAGTCAATCATCCGCCGGAGGGGAGAGCGGCAAGGGAGCGTTTGTTTCACCTCAGACAGGGAAGGAGGATCGCACAGGACTTCGCCCTGGATTTCAGGACTGGCAGCCAGCGCGGTATGGAATGAGAGGGCCCTGATTGACCACTACTGATGCAGTCTACGGGAGGACGTTCGTAGGGAGCTGGCCTGCAGGGACACGAATCTAAACCTGGACCAGCTGGTAGATTTATCGATCCGGCTGGATAACCTGTTGGCCACCCGCGGACGTCCGGATCAGGGTCCGTCCAGTCCATCCCCCAGCACTTCCGACTCCACTCCTATGGAGCTTGGAGGTGCTGTTGTGGAGAGACCTGGCAAGGGGGTGGTCTCCTGCACCAACTGTGGCCGCAGAGGACACACTGCGGGCCGGTGCAGGAGAGGACCCTCATGGAATCGAGGCAGCAGGCAGGGCCCTGGTGGACCATCCCAGGTGAGTAGGCACCCAACTCACCCAGAGCTCCCTGTTGCTCACATGATGATCAATGTACATTTCCCTGGGTTTTCCCAACATTCCCAGCATAAGGCGCTCATAGATTCCAGCGCAGCTTGGAATTTTATGGATAGGCTGGTTGCGCATAAATTAAGGATTCCTATATTGCTTGTAGATGTGCCCTTCCCCATAAGTGCCCTAGATAGTTGCCCTTTAGGGTTGGGTATGGTTAGGGAGGTCACAGTTCCACTCCGGATGGAGACGCAGGGGGGGGTCATGAGGAGAGAATTAGTCTCTTCCTTATCGATTCTCCTGCGTTTCCCGTGGTGCTGGGGCTTCCCTGGCTAGCCACCCATGACCCCAGAATTTCTCGGCAACAGAGGGCTCTTAAGGGATGGTCACCTCAGTGCTCGGGAAGGTGTGTAGGTGTTTCCGTAGGGGCAACAACGGTGGAGAGTCCAAAACATGTCTCCACAATGCACATTCCCTCAGAATATGCCGATTTGGCTCTCACCTTCTGTAAAAAGAAGGAGAGTCAATTACCACCCCATCGACGAGTGGATTGTGCGATAGATCTCCGGGAGGGCGCTGCACTTCCCAGGAGTCACGTGTATCCTCTGTCACAGGAGGAGACGTTGGCTATGGAGACATTTGTCACCGAATCTCTGTGACAGGGATACATTCGGCCCTCCACTTCCCCTGCCTCCTCGAGTTTCTTTTTTGTGAAGAAGAAGGATGGAGGTTTATGCCCGTGCATTGACTATCGAGGTCTAAATCAGAAAACCGTAAAATACAGCTATCCTCTACAAGGATGACGAAGTCATTGCACGGGGCGCGCTTCTTCACAAAATTGGACCTCAGGAGCGTGTAAAATCTGGTCCGTATCCGGGAAGGGGACGAGTGGAAGACAGCATTTAGTAGTACCTTGTCATGCCGTATGGGTTGATGAATGCTCCCTCAGTCTTTCAATCCTTTGTTGATGAGATTTTCAGGGATCTGCACGGACAGGGTGTAGTAGTGTATATAGATGATATTCTCATCTACTCCGCTACACGCGACGAGCATGTGTCCCTGGTGCGCAAAGTGCTTGGTAGACTGTTGGAGCATGACCTGTACGTTAAGGCTGAGAAATGTCTGTTCTTGAAACAGTGTGTCTCTTTCTTAGGATACCGCCTGTCAGAGTCAGGGGTTGAGATGGAGTGTGACCGCATTTCAGCCGTGCATAATTGGCCGACTCCTACCACGGTAAAGGAGGTGCAGCGATTTTTGGAGTTTGCCAACTACTACCTGAGATTTATCCGGGGCTTTGGCCAGGTAGCAGCTCCCATAACCTCTTTGCTGAAGGGCGGACCGGTGCGCCTGCAGTGGTCAGCTGAGGCGGACAGGGCTTTTGGTCAGCTGAAGGCGCTGTTCACCTCGGCTCCCGTGCTGCCTCATCCGGATCCTTCCTTGCAATTCACAGTTGAGGTGGACGCGTCAGAGGCTGGGATAGGATCTGTACTGTCTCAGCGCTCGGGTATGCCTCCCAAACTCCGCCCCTGTGCTTTCTTTTCGAAGAAGCTTTGCCCAGCGGAGCAAAACTATGATGTGGGGGACCGGGAGCTGTTAGCTGTTGTGAAAGCTCTTAAGGTGTGGAGACATTGGCTTGAGGGGGCAAAACACCCTTTTCTCATTTTGACTGACCACCGCAATCTGGAGTACATAGGGGCAGCGAGGAGACTGAACCCTCGTCAGGCAAGGTTGGCCATGTTTTTCACGCATTTTGTGTTCACCCTATCGTACAGACCAGGTTCCCAGAATGCTAAGGCAGACGCTCTGTCCCGGCTGTATGACTCAGAGGAGCGGACCAGGGAGCCCACTCCCATACTTCCGGCTTCTTGTCTGGTGGCACCGGTGGTATGGGAGGTTGACGCGGACATCGAGCGAGCATTACGCACGGAGCCCACTCCCCCCCAGTGTCCAGTGGGTCGTGTGTACGTTCCGTCTGAGGTTCGCGATCATTTGATCTATTGGGCTCACACGTCAACCTCTTCTGGCCATCCTGGCATCGGTCAGACAGTGCGCTGGCTTAGTGGGAAGTACTGGTGGCCTACTTTAGCTCAGGACTTGAGGGTTTATGTTTCTTCCTGTTCGGTGTGCGCCCAGTGCAAGGCACCTAGACACCTGCCCAGGGGGAAATTACAACCTCTCCCCGTTCCACAACGGCCGTGGTCACACCTATCGGTGGACTTTGTTACAGATCTTCCTCCGTCACAAGGTAAAACCACGATACTGGTCGTTGTGGATCGGTTTTCTAAGTCCTGTCGTCTCATTCCTTTGCCCGGTCTCCCTACTGCCCTACAGACCGCGGAGGCCCTGTTTACACACGTCTTCCGGCACTACGGGGTACCTGAGGATATAGTGTCTGATCGGGGTCCCAGGTTTACATCAAGGGTCTGGAAGGCGTTCATGGACCATCTGGGGGTCTCGGTCAGCCTGACCACAGTTTTTCACCCCGAGAGTAATGGGCAGGTGGAGAGAGTAAACCAGGATGTGGGAGGTCATATTGCCAGGACCGGCAGGGGGATTGGTCAGTTTACATCCCCTGGGCAGAGATGGCACAAAATTCCCCCCGCCACTCCTCCAGTGACCTGTCTCCCTTTCAGTGTGTACTAGGTTACCAGCCTGTCCTGGCGCCATGGCATCAGAGCAAGATCGAGGCACCTGCGGTGGATGAATGGTTTCGGTGCTCGGAGGAGACATGGAACGCTGCCCATGTACGCCTGCAAAGGGCTATCAAGAGACAGAAGGCGAGTGCCGACTGCCCCTTCGCCTGCCCTGCTGGAAGCTTGGTCAGCGGTTTGTGGGACCCTTTAAAGTCCTGAGGAGGTTGAACGAGGTTTGTTATAGGTTACAAGTCCCCCCTGATTACCGTATTAACCCCTCGTTCCATGTGTCTCTCCTCAGGCCGGTGGTAGCTGGTTCGCTCCAGGAGTCTGAGGTGCGGGAGGTTCCTCCGCCCTCATTTGACATCGAGGGTGCACCGGCGTACTCGGTCCATTCCATTCTGGATTCGAGGCATCGGGTGGGAGGCCTGCAGTATCTCGTGGAGTGGGAGGGGTACGGTCCGGAGGAACGGAGCTGGGTTCCCAGGAGGGACATCCTCGACCCCTCCTTGTTAAGGGATTTCCATCGTCGTCATCCGACTCGCCCTACTCCGCGTCCTCCTGGCCGTCCCCGAGGCCGGTGTCGACGCACGTCTGGAGCCAAAAGGGCCTAGCGTTGGCCTAGTAACCAAAAGGTTGCGAGTTCAAATCCCCAGGACAACACGGTGAAACATCTGTCGATGTGCCCTTTAGCAAGGCACTTAAACCCTAATTGCTCCATGGTGGCCGTTTATAATGGCAGATGCTGGCCATGACCCCACTCTCCTAGGATGTC
Organism: Coregonus clupeaformis; assembly: GCF_020615455.1. Classification (NCBI taxonomy): domain Eukaryota; kingdom Metazoa; phylum Chordata; class Actinopteri; order Salmoniformes; family Salmonidae; genus Coregonus; species Coregonus clupeaformis. Next base: position 32,472,416 of record NC_059219.1, on the reverse strand, counting down.
TGAGGGGGAGTTGGGATATCCCCCCCAAAAAACATTTCCAATTCCTGTACAATACACGTGTGAATAGGACAAATATAAGCACCCACCTAATTACTATTATTAGAAAAGCAAACTCATGCAGGACAAATATATTCTAATGATGGGAACCTAGATTTGAAACACTGATTTGCATAATGCATCTGCCCCACTGCTCTGGGAGTGTTTATAGCCCTGTGAGTTTAACACTTCATGACTGAGAGCTGTCCTTCATGACAACAGAACCCACAACAACCATGACTTTTATCACCATCTTCATCTGGATTTTTGCCCTCTGTCTCCAAGGTAATATATTTTACAGAAAAGGACCTGGATCATAGCAATAAATATATAACCTCATTACAGTTTTAGTGAATATGCTAAATGGACAAATGAATGAACAATTTAATGCTAATGATACATGCCATCTCTGTTTCAGAGTCCAGAGGCCAGTACACTGTGACTCAGACTCCTGCAGTGAAAACTGTTTCAGTGGGTCACTCAGTCAGTCTCAGCTGTAAGACCAGCAGTGCTGTATACAGTGACAGCAATGGACAGTGGTTGGCCTGGTACCAACATAAACCTGGAGGAGCTCCTAAACTCTAATATACTTGGCTAAAACTCTTCAGTCTGGGACTCCATCTAGATTCAGTGGCAGTGGATCTGGGAGTGACTTCACTCTTACCATCAGTGGAGTCCAGGCTGAAGATGCAGGAGATTACTACTGTCAGAGTTTCCACTATCCCAATAGTAAACATGTGTTCACACAGTGATACAGAGCCGTACAAAAACCTCCCTCAGTCAGACTGCACAGTGACTGTACTGCTACAGCTGGGACCTACTGCAGGTGCTGAGGGGAGGAGATGTTCCAGAACAATGACACAGTGTGTAGTAGAGCTGAGCAACAATAGAGTCAAACTAGAACTATGTCTAGAAGACCTTAGATCATAACTGACCACTAAATGTTTCTCCTGACCATTAACTACAGTGGGGAAAAAAAGTATTTAGTCAGCCACCAATTGTGCAAGTTCTCCCACTTAAAAAGATGAGAGAGGCCTGTAATTTTCATCATAGGTACACGTCAACTATGACAGACAAAATGAGGAAAAAAAATCCAGAAAATCACATTGTAGGATTTTTTATGAATTTATTTGCAAATTATGGTGGAAAATAAGTATTTGGTCAATAACAAAAGTTTCTCAAATCTTTGTTATATACCCTTTGTTGGCAATGACACAGGTCAAACGTTTTCTGTAAGTCTTCACAAGGTTTTCACACACTGTTGCTGGTATTTTGGCCCATTCCTCCATGCAGATCTTCTCTAGAGCAATGATGTTTTGGGGCTGTCGCTGGGCAACACGGACTTTCAACTCCCTCCAAAGATTTTCTATGGGGTTGAGATCTGGAGACTGGCTAGGCCACTCCAGGACCTTGAAATGCTTCTTACGAAGCCACTCTTTCATTGCCCGGGCGGTGTGTTTGGGATCATTGTCATGCTGAAAGACCCAGCCACATTTCATCTTCAATGCCCTTGCTGATGGAAGGAGGTTTTCACTCAAAATCTCACGATACATGGCCCCATTCATTCTTTCCTTTACACGAATCAGTCGTCCTGGTCCCTTTGCAGAAAAACAGCCGCAAAGCATGATGTTTCCACCCCCATGCTTCACAGTAGGTATGGTGTTCTTTGGATGCAACTCAGCATTCTTTGTCCTCCAAACACGACGAGTTGAGTTTTTACCAAAAAGTTCTATTTTATCTGACCATATGACATTCTCCCAATCCTCTTCTGGATCATCCAAATGCACTCTAGCAAACTTCAGACGGGCCTGGACATGTACTGGCTTAAACAGGGGGACACGTCTGGCACTGCAGGATTTGAGTCCCTGGCGGTGTAGTGTGTTACTGATGGTAGGCTTTGTTACTTTGGTCCCAGCTCTCTGCAGGTCATTCACTAGGTCCCCCCGCGTGGTTCTGGGATTTTTGCTCACCGTTCTTGTGATCATTTTGACCCCACGGGGTGAGATCTTGCGTGGAGCCCCAGATCGAGGGAGATTATTACATTTACGTCATTTAGCAAACGCTCACATCCAGAGTGACTTACAAATAGGTGCATTCACCTTATAGCCAGTGGGATAACCACTTTACAATGTGTTTTTTTTTTTTTGGGGGGGGGGGTAAGGGGGGGAATAGAAGGATTACTTTATCCTATCCCAGGTATTCCTTAAAGTGGTGGGGTTTCAAATGTCTCCGGAAGGTGGTGAGTGACTCCGCTGTCCTGGCGTCGTGAGGGAGATTTTTCCACCATTGGGGTGCCAGAGCAGAGAACAGTTTTGACTGGACTGAGCGGGAACTATGCTTCCGCAGAGGTAGGGGAGCCAGCAGGCCAGAGGTGGATGAACACAGTGCCCTCGTTTGGGTGTAGGGACTGATCAGAGCCTGAAGGTACGGAGGTGCCGTTCCCCTCACAGCTCAGTAGGCAAGCACCATGGTCTTGTAGCAGATGCGAGCTTCAACTGGAAGCCAGTGGAGTGTGCGGAGGAGCGGGGTGACGTGAAAGAACTTGGGAAGGTTGAACATCAGACGGGCTGCGGCATTCTGGACGAGTTGTAGGGGTTTAATGGCACAGGCAGGGAGCCCAGCCAACAGCGAGTTGCAGTAATCCAGACGGGAGATGACAAGTGCCTGGATTAGGACCTGTGCCGCTTCCTGTGTAAGGCAGGGTCGTACTCTCCGAATGTTGTAGAGCATGAACCTACAGGATCGGGTCACCGCCTTGATGTTAGCGGAGAACGACAGGGTGTTGTCCAGGGTCACGCCAAGGCTCTTCACACTCTGGGAGGAGGACATAACGGAGTTGTCAACCGTGATGGCGAGATCATGGAACAGGCAGTCCTTCCCCGGGAGGAAGAGCAGCTCAGTCTTGCCAAGGTTCAGCTTGAGGTGGTGATCCGTCTTCCATACGGATATGTCTGCCAGACATGCAGAGATGCGATTCGCCACCTGGTTATCAGAAGGGGGAAAGGAGAAGATTAGTTTTGTGTTGTCAGCGTAGCAATGATAGGAGAGGCCATGTGAGGATATGACAGAGCCAAGTGACTTGGTGTATAGCGAGAATAGGAGAGGGCCTAGAACTGAGCCCTGGGGGACACCAGTGGTGAGAGCACGTGGTGCGGAGACAGCTTCTCGCCACGCCACTTGGTAGGAGTGACCGTTTAGGTAGGACGCAATCCAAGAGTGAGCCGCGCCGGAGATGCCCAGCTCGGAGAGGGTGGAGAGGAGGATCTGATGGTTCACAGTATCAAAGGCAGCAGACAGGTCTAGAAGGACAAGAGCAGAGGAGAGAGAGTTAGCTTTAGCAGTGCGGAGAGCCTCCGTGACACAGAGAAGAGCAGTCTCAGTTGAATGACCAGTCTTGAAACCTGACTGGTTTGGATCAAGAAGGTCATTCTGAGAGAGATAGCAAGAGAGTTGGCTAAAGACGGCACGCTCAATAGTTTTGGAGAGAAAAGAAAGAAGGGATACTGGTCTGTAGTTGTTGACATCAGAGGGATCGAGTGTTGGTTTTTTGAGAAGGGGTGCAACTCTCGCTCTCTTGAAGACGGAAGGGACATAGCCAGCGGTCAAGGATGAGTTGATCAGCGAGGTGAGGTAAGGGAGAAGGTCACCGGAGATGGTCTGGAGAAGAGAGGAGGGGATAGGGTCAAGCGGGCAGGTTGTTGGGCGGCCTGCCGTCACAAGTCGCAAGATTTTATATGGAGAGAGAGGGGAGAAAGAAGTCAAAGCATAGGGTAGGGCAGTGTGAGCAGGACCAGCAGTGTCATTTGACTTAACAAACGAGGATCGGATGTCGTCAACCTTCTTTTCAAAATGGTTGACGAAGTCATCCACAGAATGGGAGGAGGGGGGGGATTCAGCAGGGAGGAGAATGTGGCAAAGAGCTTCCTAGGGTTAGAGGCAGATGCTTGGAATTTAGAGTCGTAGAAAGTGGCCTTAGCAGCAGAAACAGATGAAGAAAATGTAGAGAGGAGGGAGTGAAAAGATGCCAGGTCCGCAGGGAGTCTAGTTTTCTTCCATTTCCGCTCAGCTGCCCGGAGCGCTGTTCTGTGAGCTCGCAATGAGTCATCAAGCCACGGAGCTGGAGGGGAGGACCGAGCCGGCCAGGTGGATAGGGGACATAGAGAGTCAAAGGATGCAGAAAGGGAGGAGAGGAGGGTTGAGGAGGCATAATCAGGAGATTGGAGGGAGAAGGATTGGGCAGAGGGAAGAGATGATAGGATGGAAGAGGAGAGAGTAGCGGGAGAGAGAGAGCGAAGGTTGCGACGGCGCATTACCATCTGTGTAGGGGCAGAGTGAGTAGTGTTGGAGGAGAGGGAGAGAGAAAAGGAAACAAAGTAGTGGTCGGAGACTTGGAGGGGAGTTGCAGTGAGATTAGTAGAAGAACAGCATCTAGTAAAGATGAGGTCAAGCGTATTGCCTGCCTTGTGAGTAGGGGGGGACGGTGAGAGGGTGAGGTCAAAAGAGGAGAGGAGTGGAAAGGAGGAGGCAGAGAGAAATTAGTCAAATGTAGACGTAGGGAGGTTGAAATCCCCCAGAACTGTGAGGGGTGAGCCATCCTCAGGAAAGGAACTTATCAAGGCGTCAAGCTCATTGATGAACTCTCCAAGGGAACCTGGAGGGCGATAGATGACAAGGATATTAAGCTTAAATGGGCTAGGGACTGTGACCGCATGGAATTCAAATGAGGAGATAGACAGATGGGTTAGGGGAAAAATTGAGAATGACCACTTGGGAGAGATGAGGATTCCTGTGCCACCACCCCGCTGACCAGATGCTCTCGGGGTATGCGAGAACACATGGTCAGACGAGGAGAGAGCAGCAGGAGTAGCAGTGTTTTCAGTGGTAATCCATGTTTCCGTCAGCGCCAAGAAGTCGAGGGACTGGAGGGTAGCATAGGCTGAGATGAACTCTGCCTTGTTGGCAGCAGAACGGCAGTTCCAGAGGCTGCCTGAGACCTGGAACTCCACGTGGGTCGTGCGTGCAAGGACCACCACGTTAGAGAGGCAGCAGCCACGCGGTGTGAGGCGTTTGTGTAGCCTGTGCGGAGAGGAGAGAACAGGGATAGGCAGAGGCATAGTTGACAGGCTGCAGTAGATGGCTACAATAATGCAGAGGAGATCGGAATTAAATGAACTAAACATCTGGGAAAGGAGAGAGCGGGGCCTCCCTCACCACAACTCCCAAATATAACTCTCCCAACTTCCACCTCAGAAACTATAATTGTTGTAAACTACAGCGGTTCAACGTTTTCTAGGAATATACTAACTTAGTTTATTCAGCTAGCTAACTAGGTGCAGTATTATTCCGTGAAAATCGTCCGGGCATCGTCATAAGATGCCACAGCCAGCTAGCATGCCGGACTCCAACAACACGGCCACAACAAACCACCAGTGTATCAACACGCAAGCAGATTGTTCGTGTCCGTGTCTAACGTTGTGGGTTAGTCCTGACAGCTTGAGCGAGTCCGTCGTCAACTTATTCAGCCAGTTAGTTAGCTAGAATAGTTAGCAAACTAGCTAGCCATTGCTTTCAGGCTTTCACGGCACGAACACACAGAGAGAGCCAAACTAACGTTAACTAGTCACCCATGTCCCGAATTCCTTGAACGACTCGGGCTATCAATATGTAAAAAACAAAACACAGATGTAGGTTATGACTTACCCCTAGCAGCTACTGTTAGCTAGCCAAGTGCAAAGCTAGCCACTGAATTGACTCAGCCAGTTCGCGTCTGTTCGCTCGGTCGTTCCAGCTATTGTTTACTAGTAGCTATCAAGGTAGCAACAAGCTAGCTAAATTTCAAGCACAGGAGCCACTTGCTACCTAACGTTAACGGTTCAGACAATGAGGTTAGAAAACAGCTGAATGGTAGGCAATTATTGTATGTAATTATTGTAGGCAGCCAGCTGGCGTAATTATAGGCACTCTGAGGCGTGAAACAACTATACCGTTGCTAGTAGCTACTCGCCAGCTAGTCCAGGTGGGGGTTAGCTAGCTAGCTTCGTGCTACACCCGGCACAGCCGAATACAATACTAACCTACAATAATTACATACAACAACCCACGATAACTACCTACAATACCTAACTACAATCTAAATACATAGTTTAAGCCTTACTCGACAAAGCCCAAGCTATGTATAAAGCCAAGCTTACCCGACGCCAAGCTTACCCGACGACCTCCGACTCCAACCAATACTCCTGCCTGAACTATCAGTGGTCTTGTATGTCTTCCATTTCCTAATAATTGCTCCCACAGTTGATTTCTTCAAACCAAGCTGCTTACCTATTGCAGATTCAGTCTTCCCAGCCTGGTGCAGGTCTACAATTTTGTTTCTGGTGTCCTTTGACAGCTCTTTGGTCTTGGCCATAGTGGAGTTTGGAGTGTGACTGTTTGAGGTTGTAGACAGGTGTCTTTTATACTGATAACAAGTTCAAACAGGTGCCATTAATACAGGTAACGAGTGGAGGACAGAGGAGCCTCTTAAAGAAGAAGTTAAAGGTCTGTGAGAGCCAGAAACCTTGCTTGTTTGTAGGTGACCAAATACTTATTTTCCACCATAATTTGCAAATAAATTCATTAAAAATCCTACAATGTGATTTTCTGGATTTTTTTTTCTCAATTTGTCTGTCATAGTTGATGTGTACCTATGATGAAAATTACAGGCCTCTCTCATCTTTTTAAGTGGGAGAACTTGCACAATTGGTGGCTGACTAAATACTTTTTTCCCCCCACTGTACATGTTGATTCTGTTGAGTAACTCAAGGAAAACCATCAACCAATCAGAATAGAGATGATGTGCAATGATCAAAACCCCTAAAGATGACCTGTGTTTTGAATAGCTAGAATTTAATCAACATGATTCAAACACACACAATAAAGCCCCTAAACAGTACCCATACATCCTCCCTCACACCACTGTGGTAGTTCCAGCGAACAGCAGGTGAAGCAGGAGACTGGAGACGTCAGAGCTCTGGAGATCTCCCCTTTAGATCAGAGTCAGTCAGCATTATCACAGTCCACACACAGACTGCAGTTACTGACCCTGACCACTGGAGGGAGACAGAAAGCAGATACTATCTGGTCTATTAACACAGTAATAACAACATGCTCCTTTTGTACATGTCTATAATCAATATATCAGTCCCCATTCAGCACTTATATCAGAAACCATGTCAGTGATTACATGGATATCATGTATCTACAGCACATCACACAACATTTATGAATAAGTCTGATTGTCCAGGAAGACTATTTATGTAATAAATCCAGAGGAGGTGTGGTATATGACCAATATACCACGGCTAAGGGCTGTTCTTAAGCACGACGCAACGCGGAGTGTCTGGACACAGCCCTTAGCCTGTTATATTGGCCATATATCACAAAACCCAGAGGTGCCTTATTTCTATTATATAAACTCGTTACCAACCTAATTAGTGCAGTAAAAATACATGTTTTTTTCATACCCGTGGTATATGGTCTCATATACCACGGCTGTCAGCCAATCAGCATTCATGTCTCGAACCACCCAGTTTATAATTACATATAGACACTTTGCTTTGCGATAATATAACATGATTATAACCCACATAAACGACCTTAAGGTTCTGTCAAGGCATAACCTCTCTCCTGCCATGCCCAACCTTCCAGAACCTTCCCAGCCTTTGATTGAGCCCAGATGAGACTCATTTACCAATCAAGGCAATGGTTGGCTGGACAATCAGCCTCACCCTTTAAAATGCTGTTGTTCACACAGATCTCTTCAACTACAGTATCCCTGTGGCATCAAAAAAGTATGTTTGCATAGTAAGGACATTTTGCATAGACAGCACATGCTTCAGTGGTCTGGGAGTGTTGATATCCCTGTGAGTTGAACACTTCATGACAGAGCTGTCCTTCATGACAACAGAACCCACAACAACCATGACTTTTACCACCATCTTCATCTGGACACTTGCTTTCTGCTTTCAAGGTTACACTCTTTAGAATGGATTGTTGAAAAATATATATCTTTACGCAAAGGAACAATTTCTATTAATGTTCAAATGTAAAACTATTACATCTACACAAAAGTTTAATGTATATTAATCTGATTTTTTTATTCAGAACTATTGATTATTATATGTAATATTGCATTCATATAAATGTTTGTATTCTATTTTTCAGAATCCAGAGGACAGATCACTGTGACTCAGACTCCTGCAGTGGAAGCTGTTCTCCCAGAACAGACAGTCTCTCTGAACTGCAAAGTCAGTAGTGATGTGCATCCTAACTGTTTTAGGTCAGGTAAACCATGTTTAGCCTGGTATCAACAGAAACCTGGAGAAACTCATAAAGCATTAGTTTACTATGGAAGCACCCTCTTCTCTGGGACTCCATCTAAATTCAGTGGCAGTGGATCTGGGAGTGACTTCACTCTGACCATCAGTGGAGTCCAGGCTGAAGATGCAGGAGATTACTACTGTCAGAGTATACACATCATCAATAGTAAAGATGTGTTCACACAGTGATACAGAGCCGTACAAAAACCTCCCTCAGTCAGACTGCACAGTGACTGTACTGCTACAGCTGGGACCTACTGCAGGTGCTGAGGGGGAAGAGACAGTGACATGGAACACTGATCAGTAAGGAGGTCAACTTTGAATACGTTTAGAAAGGCTCATTTAGAGATCATGTACTCCATCATCATAATAATAATTTAATATGCCATTTAGCAGACGCTTTTATCCAAAGCGACTTACAGTCATGTGTGCATACATGTTTATGTATGGGTGGTCCCGGGGATCAAACCCACTACCCTGGCGTTACAAGCGACTTACAGGAGCAATTAGGGTTAAGTGCCTTGCTCAAGGGCACATCGACAGATTTTTCACCTAGTCGGCTCGGGGATTAGAACCAGAGCTCAGAGCTTTTTTGCATTATTACATATATATAAAAATAACTTTTGGATATTACAGCAGCGGTAACTCACCGGCATTTCGACCAGCAATACGACTTTCCTGAATTGGAACCTTTATTTTAACCCCCCCCCAATGCAATTTCACTTATCCCAGAGGCTGCTCCAAGATGCCACCGGCGGAGAAGAGGTATTCGGAGTGGACTTTTAGTCCGACTCAGGAGGCATGCATACCATCCACTGGTTCTGAGTTTATTACTCGCTAATGTTCAGTCACTGGACAATAAAGTAGACGAGCTCAGGGACTGTAACATTGTCTGTTTCACAGAATCATGGCTCTTTCCAGATATACTGTCCCCGTCCTTACAGCCAGCTGGGTTCTCAGTACATCGCGCAGACAGGAAAAAACAACACTCCGGGAAAAGGATAGGCGTAAGTGTATGTTTCATTACTAACTACTCATGATATGATTGTGGTAACGTACAGGAGCTCAAGTCCTTTTGTTCACCCGACATAGAATACCCTACAATCAAATGCCGACCGCATTAACTCCCAAGAGAATTCTCTTCGGTCATCGTGACAGCCGTGTATATTCTCCCTCAAGCCGATAGCACGACGGCTCTCAAGGAACTACACTGGACTTTGTGCAAACTGGAAACCGCATATCCTTAAGCCGCATTTATTGTAGCTGGCGACTTTAATGAAGAAAATCTAGGGAACATTTTACTGAAGTTTTATCAACACATTATAATAATAATAATAATAATAACATGCCATTTAGCAGACGCTTTTATCCAAAGCGACTTACAGTCATGCGTGCATACATTTTTTGTGTATGGGTGGTCCCGGGGATCAAACCCACTACCTTGGCATTACAAGCGCCGTGCTCTACCAGCTGAGCTACAGAGGACCACCACATTGCCTGCACTACTCGCGCATCAAAACTCTCAACCATTGCTACTCTCCCTTCCGGAACTGATACAAGGATCTCCCCCACCCTTCCTTCGACAAATCAGATCACACCTCCATTTTGCTCCTCCCTTCCTATAGGCAGAAACTCAAACAGGAAGTACCAGTGGTAAGGACTGTTCAACGCTGGTCTGACCAATCGGAATTCATGCTTCAAGATTGTTTTGATTACGCAGACTGGGATATGTTCCGAGTTGCCTCTGAGAATAACATTGATGTATACACTGACACGGTGACTGAGTTCATCAGGAAGTGTATAGGGGATTTGGTTCCCACTATGACGATTAAAACCTATCCAAACCAAAAACTGTGGATAGATGGCGGTATTCGCACAAAACTAAAAGCAAGAACCACCGCATTTCACAATGGCAAAGTGACTGGGAATATGGTACAAGAGTCCAGATATGCCCTCCGTAATACATTCAAACATGTAAAACGTCAGTACAGAGTGGAGTCGCAATTCAAAGACTCAGACACAAGACGTATGTGGCAGGGACTCCAGACAATCACAGATTATAAAGGGAAAACCAGCCACGTCGCGGACACCGACGTCTTGCTCCCGGACAAGCTAAAGACCTTCTTCGATTTCTTTGAGGAAAACACTGTGCCGTCGATGTGGGCAACCACCGCTCCCAAAGACTGTGAGCTCTCGTTCGCCGTGGCCGACGTGAATAAGAAATGTAAGCGTGTTAACCCTGACAAGCCTGCCAGCTCAGACGGCATCCCTAGCCACGTACTCAGAGCATGCGCAGACCAGCTGGCTGGAGTGTTTACGGACATATTCAATCTCTCCCTATCCCAGTCTTCTGTCCCCACTTGCGTCAAGATGCCCACCATTTATCCTGTACCCAAGAGAGGGAAGGTAACTGAACTAAATGACTATAGCCCCATAGCACTCACTTCTGTCAGCATGAAGTGCTTTGAGAGGCTACTTAAGGATCATACCTCCACCTTACCCAACAGCCTAGACCCACTGCAATTTGCATACCGCCCCAATAGATTCACGGATGACGCAATCGCCATCGCAATGCACATTGCCCTATCCCATCTGGACAAGAGGAATACCTATTTAAGAATGCTGTTCGTTGACTACAGCACAGCCTTCAACAACATAGTACCCTCCAAGCTCATCATTGAGATCGGGCCCTGGGTCTGAACCCCGCCCTGTACAACTGGGTCCTGTAATTCCTGACGGGCCGCCCCCAGGTGGTGAAGGTAGGCAACAACACCTCCAATACCCTGAACACAGGGGCCTCACAAGGGTCCATGCTCAGCCCCCTCCTGTACTCCCTGTTCACCCATGACTGCGTGGCCATGAGCTTCTCCAACTTAATCATCAATTTTGCAGACTACACAACAGTGGTAGACCTGATTACCAACAAAGACGAGACAGCCTACATGGAGGAGGTGACGGCCCTGGTGGAGTGATGCCATGAAAATAACCTCTTCCTCAACGTCAACAAAACGAAGGAGCTGATTGTGGACTTCAGGAGACAGCAGAGGGAGCACGCACCCATCCACATCGATGGGGTCGCAGTGAAGAAGGTGAAAAGCTTAAAGTTCCTCGGCGTACACATCACCGACAATCTGAAATGGTTCACCCACACAGGTAGTGTGGTGAAGACGGCGCAACAGCGCCTCTTCAACCTCAGGAGGCGGAAGAAATTTGGCTTCTAAGACCCTCAAAAACGTTTACAGATGTTGGGCTGTATCACCGCCTGTTGGGCTGTATCACCGCCTGGAATGGCACCGTCCTCAACCGTAGGGCTCTCCAGAGGGTGGTGCAGTCTGCCCAATGCATCACAGGGGGCACACTGCCTGCCCTCCAGGACATCTACAACACCGGGTGTCACAGGAAGTCCAAGAAGATCATCAAAGACCTCAGCACCCTAGCCACGGCTAGTTCACCCCCGCTACCATCCAGAAGGCGAGGTCAGTACAGGTGCATCAAAGCTGTGACCGAGACTGAAAAACAGCTTCTATCTCAAGACCAACCGACTGTTGAATAGTCTTTCATTTGGAGGACATTGCATTTGCCATTTTAATTCATATAATTACAGTATAAAAAACAAACAGATGATTGCTTTACGTTGAGGTTTACTTTAATGAAATCAAAGCCATATTTATGACAGTGTCAGAGCACAATCCTTTGTACAACAAACTCATTCACACACTAACAATAGCAATTGGTTTATAATACAAGACATATTCACCGTGATTAGAATAAAATGTTGGTCTTTGTGCAACAGTAACACTAAATAGCAATGAACAATAATATATACAGTGATATACAGCCATGTATGTACAGTAAGGTAAAAGAATGGACAGTACCTGGGAAATAAATACAAATCAAACAAGAGTCCAAACTACTTCCATCAACGGAAATAGCTCCTATTTATTTCTGTGTGTTTGTGTGTCTGTAGAGTCACTCCCCCTACTCCACCATCCATCTCTACTTTTCAGTCTCATAAATGGCAGACTGTTGGAGCTCCCTCCAATGCCATGTGCCAGGTACATGGAAAACACTTTGGCTAGGCAGTAGATATTTTCCAGCCACTCAAGGAAAGCCGGTGTGTGTGTGAGGGCTGTTGGGGCCTAGTTTCAGCGGCTGGTGGCAGAACCTGTACAGACGGCCGGAAGGATGCTGCTCTGAGGATTTTCTCTTTCCTCAGTTCGCTCCTTCCTCACTGCCCCCCTCTGTTTCGAGGCCTCCAGCTCCCATTGAAAGAAGGCAGTGGCAGCAAAATACTAAAATGGCATCCTTGAATTGGTGAGGCTTTCTGCTGTGTAAGTGCAGGTGGCAGGGGACGTGATTGGGACACTGACTGTTTCACTCTCTGCAGTAACATAATGCTACAGCTGTATGTCTCTAGGAGCTACTCTGTGATGGTGTTAAGAGCAAAGCAGATCCACCCACTTTAGGATCTCTTTCTCCTCTTGGTTCTTGGCCAGTAGGACATCACTGGCAGCTCTAATGGGCTCTGTCCATCGGCCGTTGTCCAAGATGAAGACGCAACATCTCATCTCCTGATGGGCACAGTGGAGAAGATGTCAAGGATAGTGGTGGAGTGGCTGGCAGAGGTGTGCTTGGCAGATCTGAAAGAGAGGGGCAATATAATTTGAATGACAAAGCCTTTACTATACACTAACCTAAACCAAGTGTGTGTGTGCGAGTGTGTGAGTGAATGAGTGAGTGAGTGAGTTAGTGAGTGAGTGAGTGAGTGAGTGAGTGAGTGAATGAGTGAATGAGTGAATGAGTGAGTGTGTGTGATTGTGTGTGTGTGTGTGTGTGTGTGTGTGTGTGTGTGTGTGTGTGTGTGTGTGTGTATGTGTTCGTGACTGCATGCATGCGTGTGACAGAATGAGTTAGTGCCTGCACAATAAGTATGTGTGTAATATCATTTTAATTACCTGTATCCAGCAGGAACTCTTCAGAGCAAGCCTCTTTTGTTGTGGCAGGAGCTGGCACCAAAGGGGAGCAGAACAGGACAGCTTGTAGGGAGGACCACTGTTAGAGCTGGGCCTGTGCTGTTGGAGCCAGAAGGTCATGCATGTCATTTATCTCCTGAAATAGAGGCCCAATTACCTTAAATAAGAATAATCATGAAGCTAAACCATGTGAGTAAGTGAGTGCATTAGTGAGTGAGCGTGTGATTGAGAGGCAGAGAGTAAACTGTGTGATCACGTCGCTCAGTGTACTCACCCTGGCAACTCCTGCTGTGTGTGTGTGTTCATATGACACAGACGTTTGTCAACCTGACCGAAGCCTTGTAGAAGGACATTTAGTGATTAGCTTTGGCATCAACTACTATTAACAGTGTACAGTAAAAAGGATATCAAACATTCAGATCTGTATTGACATAGGCTTAATCATGTGAAGTTACAAAACCTGTAGGGGTTACGCCTCGATCACACCTAAGGCGTCATTGCGCGAAATAGTACTCAGCATCATCTGGATATGTGTGCAACAAATGTTCAACATTCACCTTCTGCTACCATTTCTGTCAAGCCGTCTACACATACAATTTGATGCATACTTCTGATAAATCCAAAGTATGCACCACACAGAACGCAATGCAACTGCCTCTGCAACGCAATGCTGCAAGGAAACGCAGCGCTCCAATGGAAATAAATGTACTTCTGGTGTACCAAAACGCAATGACACTGTCGGTGTGATCGAGGCGTTAGTCATCAAGGCTTTAGTCATCACTAGTTTAACAATGGATGTAGGCTACATTGCAAGTGTGTATGCACCTCTCGGCCGTTGTGATATGCGTTAATTGGCACAACAGTTGTTGACAAATGCATTACATATCCGTTGTTCCACCTGAGTGTAGACTATTCCTGTTCATGCTCCAATTCATGTCAGTCACTCTAAATATAAATATAAACTTGATCTTAATTTGACTCAATACAAAGTCATACCCTAAGCCAACACTTTATTCCGGTCCTTCCTGTTAGGGCCAGGCGCCTTCACGTTAGGGAATGGAGGACCAAGGGTAATGGAATATTAACATTAAGTATGCATAACTTATGACAATATCCACACAGTAAATTAAGTGGCAACATTTATGAATAAAATTCAATATGAATGAGATATTTATCACCGTTGTCTATCCGGCACCCACAGCAATGGTGGCAGCTTTTGGTTTGCTCTGGGTTTAGAAACAACAGCACATAGTTACACCATGAGCAATAACAGATATGGAAATAATCCTCAATCTAAGTAACATCTGTAAATGAATGTGAACAGGTGTGTTTAATCTGATAGAGATTTGCTGATATTATCATTGTCTTATTTCTTTTGAAAATCTGCCACTGAACCACACACTTCTATCTAGTGAGAGTGCACAGAACATTTAAGCTTTAATTACCTGGTTGAAGTCAACATCCCTTTTTCGTGGGAGACCTGCGGGTATGGATAAAGGCTTGAGTATTTTCACTCTTTAAAGCAGGTAGATAGCAAGAAAAAAGTGACACCACCACAGCTGCATGAATGTGTGATCTCTCCATATGTTCATTTATCATTTTCTAATCCCAACTAGCTAGACAGAAAAGTGTTCAGGCTACATTGTTGTCATTCAGTAAAGGTGTAGTTAGCTAGTACTTTAACGTTACTGTTAGCCTACTGTAGCTTACAGACTACAACCAAGCTAGATAGCTACCAATTTCATCGGCAAGGGTGTGCAAAGCCGTCATTAAGGCAAAGGGTGGCTACTTTGAAGAATCTCAAATATAAAATATATTTTGATTTGTTTTACACTTTTTTGGTTACTACATGATTCCATATGTGTTATTTCATAGTTTTGATGTCTTCACTATTATTCTACAATGTAGAAAATAGTACAAATAAAGATAAACCCTGGAATGAGTAGGTGTGTCCAAAACTTTTGACTGGTACTGTAGGGTGGAAACGTTGGTATAATAAAATCACTGAGCAGCAGTGTGCAGTGTTTTCCTTTGGATTTTTTGAATTCACCTAGAACTCCAGCACCTGCAAAAAGTACCTGGATGTGCCTATGATCTTCAGCTTTTGTACAGTACAATACATTATAATGACACAATACATTATTTACCATTCATTTATATTGGCCACAAAATAATCTGAAACACAACCAAAACAAACAGCAAATGCATCCCACGAGGTTGTAGAGTCAAAAGCTTGATGTAATCATTGTGTGCTATGAATATGGGACCAAATACTACACTTTTGACTACTTTAATACACAGATACTGTATGTGAACTAGGTACAAAAAGTGCTGTAATTTCTGAACAGTTCACCCAATATGGATGAATACCCTCAAATTAAAACTGTTATTCTGCACTTTAACCACATAGTCATTGTATCATGTTAAATCCAAAGTACTGGAGTAGAGAGACAATAATTTGTGACTGTCCCAATACTTTTGGAGCTAACTGTATTTAATTATCATTTAACAACATTTAAGACTAAAGAGACAACAAAAATATTTGTTCCATAGGTAAATCGTAATTGTTATATATTTTTACATAATTGAAGCGTCAAAGCAAACATTCCTACCGTATATAATAATAATAAAAGCAGAACACATAACACCTAACACTGATACAACCTCAAGCTACAGAGAGGATTGACACATTAACTCAAGCAAAGCCCTCTGTTAGTCTACATGTCAGTGATCAATAAAACAGAGAACATCTGATCTCAGAACAGAGTCAAAGCAGAGGAACCAGCAGCCTCTCTCCACAGGGGTGTGTGACTGAGGGGTCCTCCCCAGAACAGTCAGCCCTCCTCAGGGTCTTGGTGACTGTAGTCTGGGATTTCTGCTGGGCTTCACAGGTCACCTCTCCTGCCTTGGTCCACTCCTGGGCAGTGAGAGTCAGGGTGCTGCTCCAGCTGTACAGGCCGTCCTTCTCCAGGACCCTGGGACTGGCCACCTGCTTCTTGCTGGTCCCGTCCACTTTCCAGCTCATGGTCCAGTCTGAGAGGAAGCCCTTGTTGGCCATACAATTTAGTGTGGCTGTTGTTGTACTGGTCAGCTCTTCACTAGACTGGGGCAGGACGATGAGGGTGAGGGCACTGTTACCTGGAACAAACAGAACACATCAACAGTAGCGGTGCATGGGTAAAATCACCAGGGAAGCCAAGCCAGGAAAAATTCCATATTACAATCTATTTGTTGTGATAATTGCTTTGTTTGCTCTATAACCTGTTAATTCATATACATTTTACATTTACATTTTAGTCATTTAGCAGACGCTCTTATCCAGAGCGACTTACAGGAGCAATTAGGGTTAAGTGCCTTGCTCAAGGGCACATTAACGTCATTTAGCAGACGCTCTTAGCCAGAGCGACTCACAAATTGGTGCGTTCACCCTATAGCCAGTGGGATAACCACTTTACAATTTGGGGGGGGTAGAAGGATTACTTTATCCTATCCCAGGTATTCCTTAAAGAGGTGGGGTTTCAAATGTCTCCGGAAGGTGGTGAGTGACTCCGCTGTCCTGGCGTCGTGAGGGAGCTTGTTCCACCATTGGGGTGCCGGAGCAGCGAACAGTTTTGACTGGGCTGAGCGGGAACTATGCTTCCGCAGAGGAAGGGGAGCCAGCAGGCCAGAGGTGGATGAACACAATGCCCTCGTTTGGGTGTAGGGACTGATCAGAGCCTGAAGGTACAGAGGTGCCGTTCCCCTCACTGCTCCATAGGCAAGCACCATGGTCTTGTAGCGGATGCGAGCTTCAACTGGAAGCCAGTGGAGTGTGCGGAGGAGGGGGGTGACGTGAGAGAACTTGGGAAGGTTGAACACCAGACGGGCTGCGGCATTCTGGATGAGTTGTAGGGGTTTAATGGCACAGGCAGGGAGGCCAGCCAACAGCGAGTTGCAGTAGTCCAGCCGGGAGATGACAAGTGCCTGGATTAGGACCTGTGCCGCTTCCTGTGTAAGGCAGGGTCGTACTCTCCGAATGTTGTAGAGCATGAACCTGCAGGAGCGGGTCACCGCCTTGATGTTGGCGGAGAACGACAGGGTGTTGTCCAGGGTCACGCCTAGGCTCTTCGCACTCTGGGAGGAGGACACAGCGGAGTTGTCAACCGTGATGGCGAGATCATGGAACGGGCAGTCCTTCCCCGGGAGGAAGAGCAGCTCCGTCTTGCCAGGGTTCAGCTTGAGGTGGTGATCCGTCATCCATACTGATATGTCTGCCAGACATGCAGAGATGCGATTCGCCACCTGGTTATCAGAAGGGGGAAAGGAGAAGATTAGTTGTGTATCGTCAGCGTAGCAATGATAGGAAAGGCCATGTGAGGATATGACAGAGCCAAGTGACTTGGTGTATAGGGAGAAAAGGAGAGGGCCTAGAACTGAGCCCTGGGGGACACCAGTGGTGAGAGCACGTGGTGCAGAGACAGCTTCTCGCCACGCCACTTGGTAGGAGCGACCGGTCAGGTAGGACGCAATCCAGGAGTGAGCCGCGCCGGAGATGCCCAGCTCGGAGAGGGTGGAGAGGAGGATCTGATGGTTCACAGTATCAAAGGCAGCAGACAGGTCTAGAAGGACAAGAGCAGAGGAGAGAGAGTTAGCTTTAGCAGTGCGGAGAGTCTCCGTGACACAGAGAAGAGCAGTCTCAGTTGAATGACCAGTCCTGAAACCTGATTGGTTTGGATCAAGAAGGTCATTCTGAGAGAGATAGCAAGAGAGTTGGCTAAAGACGGCACGCTCAATAGTTTTGGAAAGAAAAGAAAGAAGGGATACTGGTCTGTAGTTGTTGACATCAGTGGGGTCGAGTGTTGGTTTTTTTGAGAAGGGGAGCAACTCTCGCTCTCTTGAAGACGGAAGGGACATGGCCAGCGGTCAAGGATGAGTTGATCAGCGAGGTGAGGTAGGGGAGAAGGTCACCGGAGATGGTCTGGAGAAGGGAGGAGGGGATGGGGTCAAGCGGGCAGGTTGTTGGGCGGCCTGCAGTCACAAGTCGCAGGATTTTATCTGGAGAGAGAGGGGAGAAAGAAGTCAAAGCATAGGGTAGGGCAGTGTGAGCAGGACCAGCAGTGTCATTAGACTTAACAAACGAGGATCGGATGTCGTCAACCTTCTTTTTCAAAGTGGTTGACGAAGTCATCCACAGAGAGAGAGGAGGGGGGAGGATTCAGGAGGGAGGAAAATGTGGCAAAGAGCTTCCTAGGGTTAGAGGCAGATGCTTGGAATTTAGAGTGGTAGAAGGTGGCCTTAGCAGCAGAAACAGATGAAGAAAATGTAGAGAGGAGGGAGTGAAAAGATGCCAGGTCGGCAGGGAGTTTAGTTTTCTTCCATTTCCGCTCCGCTGCCCGGAGCTCTGTTCTGTGAGCTCGCAATGAGTCATCAAGCCACGGAGCTGGAGGGGAGGACCGAGCCGGCCGGGAGGATAGGGGACACAGAGAGTCAAAGGATGCAGAAAGGGAGGAGAGGAGGGTTGAGGAGGCAGAATCAGGAGATTGGAGGGAGAAGGATTGAGCAGAGGGAAGAGATGATAGGATGGAAGAGGAGAGAGTAGTGGGAGAGAGAGAGCGAAGGTTGCGGCGGCGCATTACCATCTGTGTAGGGGCAGAGTGAGTAGTGTGGGAGGAGAGCGAGAGAGAAAAGGAAACAAAGTAGTGGTCCGAGACATGGAGGGGAGTTGCAGTGAGATTAGTGGAGGAGCAGCATCTAGTGAAGATGAGGTCAAGCGTATTGCCTGCCTTGTGAGTAGGGGGGGACGGTGAGAGGGTGAGGTCAAAAGAGGAGAGGAGTGGAAAGAAGGAGGCAGAGAGAAATGAGTCAAATGTGGACATAGGGAGGTTGAAATCCCCCAAAACTGTGAGGGGTGAGCCATCCTCAGGGAAGGAACTTATCAAGGCGTCAAGCTCATTGATGAACTCTCCAAGGGAACCTGACATATGCCTTGACATTGACTTGTGATACTGTATATAGGCCTAAGGCCGAGACAATTGAGTACCACAGTATGAGTCACAGTATGAGTCATAATACCCAGAAAACCTAGCACTTGTTTTTTCACCCGTACTTTTTCCATCTGGGATTTTAGAACTACTTCATATAAGGTCTGTGTTTCGTGTAGGCTTACCCTGGCGTGACGCTTTGATAACCGCACAAATCTTTCTCGGACAAGGTAACTTTTATCAATGTATTTTCATGTAATCATCCCCCAAAAATGAAACGCTAATTAGCCGCTAATGTGGCTATCATACAGAACTACACATCTTGTCGCAAGCTTTGACGTCATCCCTCAAGGCACATTTCTCCAAGCAAACTCATTGACAAGTAGCAAGTAACCTAGCAAGTAGATATTATAGCCTTTTTAGTTTCTCGTGTAAATAATTGATATTGTGCATTTGTCATGTGTATTCTTGTTTAGCATTTTTTATTTTACCTAGCTAGCTACCTTAGCAGTTTTAAATTACTAGAATTTTTAAAAAAATAACCTCTGGCCTTTGTAGCAAACTAGCTAACCTCCGCCGATCAGAAGCAAGGATGGTTCTGTGCTATGCACTAGATTATAACCACTACTCCGATAAGCACACGTGTATTTTGTCATTTTCTGACCTCTGTAATGGAGAGGGGTCACTGGAGACATGTGATTAGGTAAACCCTGTTTGCTAGCTGCTAACAAACTAATTTGGTTAGGTAAAAGATCTGTGGTTAGTTAGGTGCATATGAAAATTAGCTAGATACTGTAACCATCAACTGTAGTTACGTATACAACGCACGTTACCTTCCTTACAAGTAAAAAGAAAACCAGCATAGGCTAGCATAATGACTGTTGTGACCTTTAGTCTTTAGTGACCTAAGCAGCTAGTTAACGTTAGCTCACGGTTTGTGTAGTCATACTTTTTCACATGGTGACATAATAGCTAGTGTTAGCCCACCAGGGAAGGGATATTTAGCTAACGTTAGCTAGTTAATGTTAACTCACCGTTCATGTAGTCAGACTTGCTAGCTAACATTAGGCCGGCACCATGGCAAAGATAGTCGGTTAGCTAGCGTGTCACCAATTTGAAAAGTCTGACTACACAAAGGGTGAGCTAATGTTAACTAGCTATCTAGCTAAATATCACCTGGTGGGCTAGCTAGTTAGGCACCTTAGTTGGCCAGTTAGCTAAATTAGCTAAAGTTGGCTAGCTAACTCACAAAAGGACTTGTGGGCTCAATGTTTTCCCCATACAAAACACATAAACGGTTTTGTTCCACGAGTGCATCTGTTGTAAGTGATCTGTGAAGTCAGTTAGAAATGTCAGCAGGGATGGAAATTAAGTTACCCGAGGCTAGTACTTTTCAGACTTTTCAGCCTGACAGAGAAGTTGAATTTTGCCTTTACAAACATCGCATGCCACAGATTTAGGACCTGAATGTAGAAATCGTGGTCTGCTGGCCACTTCCCAAAATCCTTATGTTACATCCCTGCATGTCAGTCCCTTTCAGATTATCCCCCTATCACGGTTGGTCCTCCTCAGTGACATCACGGCTGAGGTTTATAACTTTCCTCTTGAGAATTAGTCAGAAGTACTGTCATCGCAATATTTCTAGTACCGTAGACTGTCCTGGTCATCTAGTTGAGCATTTCAGATAATTCCTCCATCCCAGCAGAAATGTCCAATCAACATAGTAGGATTTTAGATGTGCAGATAGATCAAAGCACAGTCTATTTTACTGTTACTGTAGTCAAGTCTGTAGGTTAGGGTATTTTGATATAGATGTTACCATTTTAGTAACTTAGCTAGCTAGTGAAAGTCACTTTTTTTGTGCGTCTTTCAGATGAGCGGACCGGAAACCCAGTGGCAACACTCAGGTCTCAGGCTGACATTTTCCAGTGGGAAATAGAAATGGCCCTGTATTTACCAGAAAAGGTAGCCACCATGGCAGAAGGGGAAGATCCAGACTGTTGATTGGAAAACAAGAACAAACAATGAGGATTGGGTGTTGAGGGACCACTTGTCCCATTGTCCAAGGTGTGTTTGTGTTATGATAAACAATGCATTTTCTGTCCAGATAAAGATGTTGATACGGCATTGAAAAAGACCCACCACAGACCAAATGTTTCTTTGTTTTCCAGTCCAACAGGAATGCATCCTTCAGACCATCCGGTGCATGGACATCCTGTGCCAGTGTGATCCGAGCGTGAGCTTCCAGTTGTGGAGACTACATCACATCGAGCCTGTGGACGGACAGGTCAGTACTAATATGAGAAGCAGTGCACGATCAACACCACCCTAAGCAAGGAGATCTGCTGGAAGTGATGTACTCTCTCACTCTGGGGGTAAGACCTAATTTAAACATCACAGATATAAATTCCCACTGGTCCCATGATAAAATGCAATGTGATTTCTGTTGTACTACTGGAAACTGAGGAGACGCACTCAGACCAGCCTTTGTGATATAACCTATTCTAGGAGCCTAGTGTTTGTGTATGATCTTTATTCATTGTTCACTTGTTTTTCAACAATGTCAGGTACAGGCAGGGATGACTGGGGCCTTCAGCAAGTAAGACACATGGGGTAAGAAATCTTTTGAACATCACAGATATAGATTCCAACTGAGCCCATGATAAATGTCACGGTTTCGGCCGAGGCTGCTCCTCCTCCTTGCTCGGGCAGGCTTCGGCGGTCGTCGTCTCCGGAGTACTAGCTGCCACCGTTGGATGTTTTCGATGTTCGTTTGGTTTTGTCTAGTTGTTGTGCACCTGTTCCCTGTTAGTGTGATTATGTACCCTATATATAGTTCCATTTGTTTGTCATGTGTTGTGTGTAATTGTTTTCCTGTCGTTTGGTGCAGTGCTGTTTGCTAGACTCTCTTTGTTTTACCGTCGCACTATTGTTCGTGCGCAGTTCGGTTTGGGAGTGTTTTACGCACTGTGGCGTATGTTTCGCCTCCGGGTTATTTGACCCGTGTTATGATTTTTTGATTTTCTAGTAAAGTCTGGATTTACTGAGCTCCTGTGTCCTGCTATTGATTCGCACCACATCCGCATCAGAGTTCGTGACAATAAAGTTACCTACATTACTTTAGTTGGCTGCTTTGAGAAAACTTGTATGTAATATAACCTGTTCTGGGAGCCTAGTTTGTGTGTATGAACTATGTGGAATATTTTTGGACCATTGGCTTCCCTGAAAACAGGTACTGACCGGAGGAGCAATATGAGTCTGTCAGAGGTTGTCACGCTCGATGGGGATGTTGATGACAGTTTTTTATGGTCCACACAACGAAGAAGCAGGTGTCCCTTCTAGTGATGTGGAACTGACCTTGGACCTGGTCCAAGTAAGGATGGTCTTCAAAGGCCTCCCTCCTTGATATAGAAATCCTTCGACTTCACTACCTCTTCAATGGTAATGTCCCGTGCACCAAAGGGACACTTGACCTCCACCACTGCTGTGGTGCCCACCAGACCATCCGGTGAGGCACCCAGGATCCCAGAACCCGTGACCCAAAGCCCTGACTCCTGCACATCCATCCCTGTAGCCATTTAAAGGCCTTGATGCCCTCCTCTTCGTTATCTGTGCCCCACTTTACAGACAACACCCCATCCAACAACTGTGATCTGAGGACCCTTTTTAACAGCGACCGAGTAAAGCGCTTGGCCCTAACCACTGTTCCATAATTGCTGGCTGTCAACCTCCCTCTCCTCATGGTGTGCCAGTTGATGTTGGTGCACTGTCCAACTGTTGCCTGCCGTATAGCCTCCTGCTGCTCCACCGACAGCGCCATGCCAGCCAGGATGCCTGCAAGCCCCAGGTGCCCTTGTTTTTTAACAATGTCCAATAGAGACAGGGATGACAGGGAGGGTTGCAGTTGTTCTGCCTCAGGTTCAAGGAGACATCCCATTCCACTGAACCTGTCCCGGAGACGGTTCCTTAGCCACTGAAGATCCTCCTCTGTGGGCTCTCGGGACAGAGGGTTGTAGTCTTTGGCCGGGTACAGGTCCTCCACTAACAGCACCAGGTTAGGCACGGCTGGTTTCCTCCACTCGCATTCCATATCCGTACAGCCGATATTGTGAAAAGCCAAAATAGGCTGCATGGCTACACTTATGAGCTCCACGGAGGCATTCACACATGGTAGAGAGAATCCACTGGTCACCTATAGAGACCTGCCAAGAGAAAGGATGTTAAGTGCCACATGTCTTTCAATGCATGACTTTGAACACCTTGAAATGCATTATTTGTGAGACATGTCCTATATAAATAAGCTATATACAGTATGTTGTAAATGTGTAAATGTGCTATATATGCGTTGTGTGTGATTGATGACATTACAGCTGTAGAATATTGAATAAACTGTAATTTTCACACGAGGACAAGTGTAGTTTTCCATAAACTTTTAATTGATAACTTGGGATTTTATGCTTGACATGTTAATCATATAGTGGGAAGGATCCTATAAATCAAGATTGTGTGAATGCATGTACCACTCCAAATAAATAAATACTGTGCCTTTGAAGATTTGTCTCTGGTCATGAAACTACAATACAGGCTGTCTAAACAAAGTATGAATGTCAATAGTGTTTTAGATTCATTCTCATCAATGATGACATTCTAGAACTGAGTTATTACTCATCGAAGTCTGGTATCCGGGGTAATCTGGTTAATGATTATATAATTGATTAAGTGGCTCTTTCCTTGTAGAATGTTGACAGCTGTATAGAACACATTGTATTGATAAGATGTTCAAACTTCACTTAATAGCTACACTCACTGACACAGAACAAACTTTATCCCTCATGCTGGCCATGACAAAACCGGTAAATTGCCCCTCACTATAGCTGCACTTCTCCACATGGCCAGACTTATAGTGGTCTTCTCATTTTACATTTTAGTAATTTAGCAGACACTCTTATACAGAGCGACTTACAGTTAGTGAGTGCATACATTTTTCATACTGGCCCCCCGTGGGAATACGAACCCACAACCCTGGCGTTGCAAGCGCCATGCTCTACCAACTGAGCTACAGGGAACCTCCCCTTTTAATGCTCTTATGCTCATCCTTGAAAAAGGCAATGAGGTCTGAAATAGACACCAACGTCGACATACTGTACAAACAATTATCTAGGCTAGGTAAAACAAAATGATTTTGTGATCTAGCTAAGACAGATAAAGGGGACGTAAGAAGTTCATGGATTGGACAGGACTCTGATCGCGCTGGTGAATGGTAGCTGACAGTGTCAGCTAGAGATGACATGCAGGAACTTCCTGGATGAATTTGTAGTCTTGCTGAGGTCTTCTCTGTTGCTAACTAGCATTTAGAATTATTTGGAGTAAATTGAGGCGAATACATTGATAAAACGTACCTTGTCCGAGAGAGAATTACACGGTTATCAAAACGTCAGGCCAGGGTAAGCCTACACGAAACACAGACCTTATATGAAGTAGTTCTAAAATCCCAGATGCAAAATTGAATGGTGGAAAACTATTGGAACCATTACTGGGTTATACCGCTAGGTTTTATGGGTATTATGACACGTCCAATTCTCACATGGGCATAATAGGCATATGTACAAGTGTGAAACAGTACAATATAAGAATCCACCTAATTACTATCATTATAAAAGCAAGTTCATGGAGGACAAAATATATTCTAATGATGGGAGCCTACTTGGAAACTGAAATAGATTTAAAACATTAATTTGCATAATGCATCTTCGCCGCTGCTCTGAGAGTGTTTATACTGTAGCCCTGTGAGTTTAACACTTCATGACTGAGAGCTGTCCTTCATGACAACAGAACCCACAGCAACCATGACTTTTATCACCATCCTCATCTGGACACTTGCTTTCTGCTTTCAAGTGGAACATTTTCTGAATTTTTTGTTGAAAATGAATTACATCTACACAAAGGGAAAATGTATATTAATGTAATATTTCTATTCAGAACTATTTATTACTATATGTAATATTTCACTCATATAAATGTTTATATTCTATGTTTCAGTGTGAAAGCTGTTCTCCCAGGACAGACAGTCTCTCTGAACTGTAAAACCAACAGTGATGTGCATGGTGGTTACTACCTAGCCTGGTACCAACAGAAACCTGGAGGAGCTCCTAAACTCCTTATTTACTCTGCTACAACACTTCAGTCTGGAACTCCATCTAGATTCAGTGGCAGTGAATTTCATAGTGACTTCACTCTGAGCATCAGTGGAGTCCAGGCTGAAGATGCAGGAGATTACTACTGTCACACTCCTTAAGTGCCTGGGTGTTCACACAATGATACAGAGTCGTAAAAATATCTCCCTCAGTCAGACATCACTATTGTAGATCCAGAGAGCAGCAGTCTCTGGAGATCTACCCTTCAGATCAGTCAGTCAGCAGCATCACTTTAGCAGGATTCTTGCTCTTCACAACTGGCTACGTGATTATTGCAGCTCAGTGGGTGTAACTTTTGTTGACAATTTCGATACCTTTTGGAAACAAAACACGTTTTATAAGGAGGATGGAATCCACCCAAATCATTTGGGTTCCTGGATCCTTTCACAGCATTATAAGGCTGCGTTGAGACAAAGATTTAGCAATGACCCAAGCCCAGCTCAGCTAATCCCTACCATTGTGACGCAGAGTTGTCGAAATGCTTCAGCAAATGTACATTACACCAGGGGCGTCGGTAGACACAATATAAGTAACCTAATTTATGTCCCTCTAACTGCCCTGAATGCCTCTGCTGATCCTACAGCTATTGTATGCAGTAATCATGTGCCTAAGAACCAGATTTATACTGTTAGCACTGAGCCGGTATGCCCGAGGAGGAAGTCCACTGTGTGCAGCTATCCCTGCACAAACATAAAGAACATGAGCACATCTATTGCTGCTAAGCTTTCCAGTAAAGCAAGTAAGCATCCCAGAAGAAAAGTGCTCAAAATAGCCCACGTTAACATATGTAGCTTAAGAAACAAGGTTAATAAAATCAATAATTTGCTAGTAACAGATGCCATTCATATTCTGACTATCTATTAAACTCACTTAGATAATACCTTACAGTGGTAGCAATACAAGGTTATAACATTTACAGAAATGATAGAAATGCCAATGGTGGATGTGTTGCTGTTTATATTCAGAACCACATTCCTGTGAAGATTAGAGAGGATCTCATGTTAAATACTGTTGATGTAAAATGGCTACAGGTTCATCTGCCTCACCTAAAGCCCATTCTGGTGGGAAGCTGCTATAGACCACCAAGTGCTAACAGCCAGTATCTGGATAACTTGTGTGAAATGCTTGATAATGTATGTGATATCAATAGAGAGGTATACTTTCTGGGTGATTTAAATATTGACTGGCTTTCATCAGGCTGCCCACTCAAGAGAAAGCTTCAAACTGTAACCAGTGCCTGCAACCTGGTTCAGGTTATCAGTCAACCTACCAGGGTGTGTATAAGAGGTCATACAATACGTTTTGTAATGATTCCTATGTTGTTGATGTAAAGAATATATGTTGGTCAGTGGTGTGTAATGAGGAGCAAACAGACATTGCACTTGACACATTTATGAAATTGCTTGTTCCAGTTACTAATAAGCATGCACCCATTAAGAAAATGACTGTAAAAACTCTTAAATCCCCGTGGATTGATGAGGAATTTAAAAATGGTATGGTTGAGAGGGATGAGGCAAAAGGAATTGCAAATAAGTCTGGCTACACAACCGATTGGCAAACTGTGACGAGTACTGAGGATACGAAGAGGCAGGACACAGACGCAGGAATTAACAAGGTCAAGGTTTACTCAAACAATGACAAAGAGAATTAACAAAGATAGCGTACATGACACGAAGCAAAACAATCACCCACAACATCCTAAGAACAGTCCAGGGCTAAATAGGGGTAGTGATGAGATGATGAGGTGCAGGTGCGCTGGAGGTGATTAGGGTGCGTTGGGTTTCCATTCCGGTGTTGCCGAGGTGGTGCGCTCAGACGGGTGGCTCAGTAGACCGGCGAATCAGAGCGCCGTAGGGGAGCAATGGGAGGAGGTGTGACACAAACGTATTTCAAATTGAGAAATCATGTGAATAAACTGAATAAAAGGAAGAAGAAACTACACTATGAAATAAAGATAAATTACATAAAAAATACAGTAAAAAGCTTTGGAGCACCTTAAATGAAATCTTGGGAAAAAAGGCAAACTCAGCGCCATCATTCATTGAATCAGATGGCTCATTCATCACAAAACCAACTGATATTGCCAACTACTTTAATGATTTTTTCATTGGCAAGATTAGCAAACTTAGGCATGACATGCCAGCAACAATTGCTGACAGTACACATCCAAGTATATCTGACCAAATTATGAAAGACAAGCATTGTAATTTTGAATTCCGTAAAGTGAGTGTGGAAATGGTGAAAAAATTAATGTTGTCGATCAATAATGACAAGCCACCGGGGTCTGACAACTTGGATGGAAAATTACTGAGGATAATTTTGGACGATATTGCCACTCCTATTTGCCATATTTTCAATTTAAGCCTACTAGAATGTGTGTGCCCCAGGCTTGGAGGGAAGCAAAAGTCATTCCGCTACCTAAGAATAGTAAAGCCCCCTTTACTGGCTCAAATAGCCGACAAATTATCGTGTTACCAACCCTTAGTAAACTATTGGAAAAGATTGTGTTTGACCAGATACAATGCTATTTTACAGTAAACAAATTGACAACAAACTTTCAGCATGCTTATAGAGAAGGACATTCAACAAGCACAGCACTTACACAAATGACTGATGATTGGAAGAGAGAAATTGATGATAAAAAGATTGTGGGGGCTGTTTTGTTAGACTTCAGTGCAGCTTTTGATATTATCGATCATAATCTGCTGCTGGAAAAACGTATGTGTTATGGCTTTACTCCACCTGCTATATTGTGGATACAGAGTTACCTGTCTAACAGAACACAGAGGGTGTTCTTTAATGGAAGCCTCTCCAACATAATCCAGGTAGAATCAGGAATTCCCCAGGGCAGCTGTCTAGGCCCATTACTTTTTTCAATCTTTACTAATGACATGCCACTGGCTTTGAGTAAAGCCAGTGTCTATGTACGTGGATGACTCAACACTACACATGTCAGCTACTACAGCGACTGAAATGACTGCAACACTTAACAAAGAGTTGCAGTTAGTTTCAGAGTGGGTGGCAAGGAATAAGTTAGTCCTAAATATTTCTAAAACTAAAAGATTTGTATTTGGGACAAATCATTCACTAAACCCTAAACCTCAGCTAAATCTTGTAATAAATCTTGTAGCGATTGAGCAAGTTGAGGTGACTAAACTGCTTGGAGTAACCCTGGATTGTAAACTGTCATGGTCAAAACATATTGACTCAACAGTAGCTAAGATGGGGAGAAGTCTGTCCATAATAAAGCACTGCTCTACCTTCTTAACAGCACTATCAACAAGGCAGGTCCTACAGGCTCTAGTTTTATCGCACCTGGACTACTGTTCAGTTGTGTGGTCATGTGCCACAAAGAGGGACTTAGGAAAATTGCAATTGGCTCAAAACAGGGCAGCACGGCTGGGCCTTGGATGTACACAAAGAGCGAACATGAATAATATGCATGTCAGTCTCTCCTGGCTCAAAGTGGAGGAGAGATTGACTTCATCACTGCTTGTATTTGTGAGAGGTGTTGACATGTTGAAAGCACCGAGCTGTCTGTTTAAACGACACGCACACAGCTCAGACACCCATGCATACCCCACAAGACATGCCACTAGAGATCTCTTCACAATCCCCAAGTCCAGAACAGACTATGGGAAGCGCACAGTACTACATAGAGCCATGACTACATGGAACTCTATTCCACATCAGGTAACTGATGCAAGCAGTAGAATCAGATTTAAAAAACAGATACAAATACACCTTATGGAACAGTGGGGACTGTGAAGCAACACAAATATAGGTACAGACACATGCATACACACACATGATAACATACACACAAAGATCATTTGTTTTGGTTCTGTCCATTTGTAGCTTGTTTTTGGACACAGGTCCAGGAATGGCTAAAGGATTGCAATATTTACCTGGAGCTAACCTTGCATATAGCATTACTGGGTGGTCTGAAAAGTCATAGTCAATCAATCAATAATATAATAATACTTTTAGCAAAAACGTTTATTTTTAATTCACAATCTGTAGAAGCAATGAGAATAGAAAGGTTCAGAACTTTTGTAAAACATCACAGTACGGTTGAAATATATATGGCAAATAGAAATCCTATATGGATGGTGTTAAGAGATAGATGGGAGGTATTGAATAGAGTTGAAGGATGGGACTAATAACAAATAACAACAAATAATAACAAAGATAGCTAATAATGTAAGCATACTGTGTCCATAATAAGTATATAGGTTGGATGTTGGGAGCTTTTGGGAAAGAGCACAGTTAGAAAGATATGGCATATAGAAGCAAACCGGATGGACATCATGAAAATGATCGGAGAGGTTGAGAGTAGAAGAAGTTCAGGAGCAAAAAAATAATTAAAATAAAATAATAAAATAAAAAATATATATATTTACATTTACATTTACATTTTTAGTCATTTAGCAGACGCTCTTATCCAGAGCGACTTACAGTTAGTGAATACATATATATTTTTTTTATACTGGCCCCCCGTGGGAATCGAACCCACAACCCTGGCGTTGCAAACGCCATGCTCTATCAACTGAGCTACATCCCTGCCGGCCATTCCCTCCCCTACCCTGGATGACGCTGGGCCAATTGTGTGCCGCCCATGAGACTCCCGGTCGCGGCCGGCTGCGACAGAGCCTGGATTCGAACCAGGATCTCTAGTGGCACAGTTAGCACTGCGATGCAGTGCTTTAGACCACTGCGCCACTCAGGATATATATATATATATATATATATATATATAATAGAATTATTGTAAAATTAACTCAGTCCATAAGGTGTAGATAGTAAGTATAGACCGGAAGTAGAGGCCTGGGCATTGTTGTTCACTAATTTACTCCAAGTAGGGAAAGGATGGTGGGGTTGAAAAGTAATAAAGGGGAGTATATATATAAAAAAATAAACATGGGGGATTGGAAGTGATGCAGACAATTACATTGATAGAAGATACAATCTATCTGCAATATTAAGCTGATCCATTCCCCCAGAAAAAATAAATAAAAAAAACAACAAAAAAACATACACACGTACACATTAATTTTGTGTTTTAGATATGTGGTAGTGGAGTAGGGGCCTGAGGGCACACACTTAGTGTGCTGTGAAATCTGTATGAATGTATTGTAATGTTTTTTTAAATGTATAACTGTCTTAATTTTGCTGGACCCCAAGAAGAGTACTTGCTGCCTTGGCAGCAGCTAATTGGGATCCATAATAAATACAAATACAGAGTCCACACACAGACTGCAGTTATTGAACCTGACCACTGGAGTGAGACAGAAAGCGCATACTATCTGTTATAATAACAAAGTAATAACAATATGCTCCATTTGTAGATGTCTATAATCAATATATCAGTCCCCATTCAGCACTTAAATCAGAAACCATATTAGTGATTACATAGCTATCATGTTTCTACATCACATCACACAAAATGTATTAATAAAGTCTGACTGTCCAGGAAGACTATTTAAGCAATATGGGCCAAGGAGGTGTGGTATATGGCCAATATCCCATGGCTAAGGGCTGTTCTCACACACAGCGCAGCACGGAGTGCCTAGACACAGCCCTTAGCCATGGAATATTGGCCATATATCACAAACCACCAAGGGAATATGTTTCTATTATAAACTGGTCACCAACGTAATTAGAGCAGTAAAAATACATGTTTTGTCATACCTGTAGTATTCGTTCTCAAATACCAAGACTGTCAGCCAATCAGCATTCAGGGCACAAACAACCCAGTTTATAATTACATATGACACTTTGCTTTGAGAAGATATAACATGATGATAACCCAATTAAACAATTGAAGGTTCTGTCAAGGCATAACGTCTCTCCTGCCACGCCAGGCTAGAACCTTCCAGAACCTTCCCAGCCTTTGATTGAGCTCACATGAGGCTTGTTTACCAATCAAGGCCGTGATTGGCTAGACAATCCGCCTCAACCTTTTAAATTCTGCTGTTCACACAGATCCCTTCAACTACAGTTTCCCTTAGGGACCAAAAAAGTAAGTTTGCATAGTGAGGACACTTTGCATAGACAGCACATGCTTCAGTGGTCTGGGAGTGTTTATATCCCTGTGAGTTTAACACTTCATGACTGAGAGCTGTCCTTCATGACAACAGAACCCACAACAACCATGACTTTTATCACCATCTTCATCTGGACACTTGCCTTCTACATCAATGGTAAAGAAAATTAAGTTCCATGTTTGTATAATGAAAAGTAATCAGTCTGAGTGAACTGAAGGTTAAGGTTAAGAATGTGTTATTAATTCCTGGTGATGTACAATTATCAGTTGTCTCTCTGTTTCAGATTCCAGAGGACAGTACACTGTGACTCAGACTCCTGCAGTGAAAACTGTTCTCCCAGGACAGCCAGTCTCTCTGAACTGTAAAGCCAGCAGTGATGTGTATCCTGACTGTGGGGGTTCAGGTAAACCATGTTTAGCCTGGTATCAACAGAAACCTGGAGAAACACCTAAAGCACTGGTCTACTATGGAAGCACCCTCTTCTCTGGGACTCCATCTAGATTCAGTGGCAGTGGATCTGGGAGTGACTTCACTCTGACCATTAGTGGAGTCCATGCTGAAGATGCAGGAGATTACTACTGTCAGAGTGTACACACTGGTAATGTGTTCACACAGTGATACAGAGCCATACAAAAACCTCCCTCAGTCAGACTGCACAGTGACTGTTCTGCTACAGCTGGGACCAACTGCAGGTGCTGAGGGGGAAGAGACAGTGACATGGAACACTGGTCAGTAGAGGAGTTAAACTTTGAATATGTTTAGAAAGCATCATTCAGATCACATGTTCTCCATCATCATCGTCATCACCATCATCATGACATGGTTGTGACTCGTTATATGTGTCACAGCCTGAAAGTGCACCTATAAACATTATTTGAAGTTAGGAAACATTCACAATACCAGTCCATATTCAAGTGAAGGCGATGTTACATCAGCATCAACCCCCCCTAGATAAAATCCCCATATGTACTGTACCTCACAACCAAATATTGATGTGAATGTCTAGCATTATATTAACTATTTTGATGAGCAGGTTACTGACTGTTAGATCTGTGAACGAGACATGATGCGGGGCGCAAACATTATACATGTGTATGCACATATCTACATACAGTATAATACCCTCTTTATCTGTCATTAATTACATGGTGGAATATCTGTTATGTCTCCCTTCCTGAATCCACCACAGAGGTTAAAACCAGTCACTCCCTCACTTCTGGCCCAGTCCAGGGTATTTCAGGCAGTGAAACTGTTCAACTGCTAGACTGGTAGCTGTGGGAGTGAAACTGAGATTTACATAGACAGGACTGGGTGGTTCAGCTTGTCCCAGAATAGAACAGTACTGTCACCAGATGTTCACTCTGTCCCCAGGGGGTTGGCGGTAGAGAAGACTATGACTGTCTTGAAGATGTGATTCTTGTAATACTATGAGGGTAACTTTTCAAACTAATTTAGCTAAACGCAGGTGTGATCACATGGGTGAGAATTGAAGATATCGATAAAATTTTCAATAGCATTACAGATGTAGGATCTTAATTTGAGCCAGTTTGCTACGCCAGGAAAATAATACTGCATCAACAGGAAATTTGAATTATTATGTGGATTGTAATTATACGCAAAAAAAGCTTCTTTATCTCAAATTTTGTGCACACATTTCTTTATATCCCTGTTAGTGAGCATTTCTCCTTTGCCAAGATAGTCCATCCACCTGACAAGTGTGGCATATCAAGAAGCTGATTAAACAGCATGATCATTACACAGGTACACCTTGTGCTAGGGACAATAAAAGGCCACTCTAAAATGTGCAGTTTTGTCACACAACACAATGCCACAGATGTCTCACGTTTTGAGGAAGTGTGCAATTTGGCTGACTGCAGGAATGTCAACCAGAGCCGCTGGCAGAAAAGTTAATGTACATTTATCTACCATAAGCCGGTTCCAACGTCGTTTTAGAGACTTTGGCAGTATGTCCAACCGGCCTCACAACCGCAGACCACGTGTAACCACTCCAGCCCAAGACCACATCTGGCTTCTTCACCTGTGGGATCGTCTGAGACCAGCCACCTGGACAGCTGATGAAACTGAGGAGTATTTCTGTCTATAATAAAGCACTTTTGTGGGGAAAAACTCATTCTGAATGGCTGGTCCTGGCTCCCCAGTGGGTGGGCCTATGCCCTACCATCCCCACTCATGGCTGTGCCACTATCCAGTCATGTGATATCCATAGATTAGCGCCTAATACATTTATTTAAATTGACTGATTTCCTTATATGAACTGTAAATCAGTAAAATCTGTAAAATTGTTGCTTGTTGCGTTGACATTTTTGTAGGGGTTGATACATTTTCCGTATAGGAAATATAAGTCTGAAATTTGAAAGTGGAAATTACAAAATTCAGAATCCTTTTTAAACCTCAAATAAAATGCAAATGTTAAATGTCAAGCATTGCGTGACGGTTCTCCTACAACAGGATGATCAAAATGAAGATCCTAAATCTGTAGATTACTGCCTTTACAAATCTATTAATCAAGCAGGTCAAAAACTGTTCTAAGAAAGATGAATAAGGAGTACCATCTACTACATGTGTCTAGACCTCTCCTGTTAATCTGTTTACATTGTAGTATCTAGACCTCTCCTGTTAATCTGTTAACATTGTAGTATCTAGACCTCTCCTGTTAATTTGTTAACATTGTAGTATCTAGACCTCTCCTGTTAATCTGTTAACATTGTAGTATCTAGACCTCTCCTGTTAATATGTTAACATTGTAGTATATAGACCTCTCCTGTTAATATGTTAACATTGTAGTATCTTGTGTTAATATGAACTACTGGTTGATGACGTTGTGGTTTAAAGTGAGAACATAAATAACTAAGCAATGACATTTAGGTCTGATAGTTTTCAAACTGTCAACAAGGCTTTATGAATATATTTCTATATCATTCAACAACATTTAAGACTAATGTCTAATCATTGAAAGAGACAACAAAAACAAAAAATATTTGTTCCAAAGGAAAATGTTTATTTTCATCTATTAATCAAAGCATCAAAGCAAACATTCCTACAGTATCTAATAGTAATAAAACAGAACACATCACATCTAACACTGATACAACCTCAGTCCACAGAGATGATTGACACATGAACTCAAGCAAAGCCCTCTGTTAGTCTACATGTCAGTGATCAATCAGACAGAGAACATCTGATCTCAGAGCAGAGTAAAAGCAGAGGAACCAGCAGCCTCTCTCCACAGGGGTGTGTGACTGAGGGGTCCTACCCAGAACAGTCAGCCCTCCTCAGGGTCTTGGTGACTGTAGTCTGGGATTTCTGCTGGGCTTCACAGGTCACCTCTCCTGCCTTGGTCCACTCCTGGGCAGTGAGAGTCAGGGTGCTGCTCCAGCTGTACAGGCCGTCCTTCTCCAGGACCCCGGGACTGGCCTCCTGCTTCTTGCTGGTCCCGTCCACTTTCCAGCTCAAGGTCCAGTCTGAGGGGAAGCCCTTGTTGTCCAGACACGTCAGTGTGGCTGTTGTTGTACTGGACAGCTCCTCACTAGAGGGGGCCAGGACAGTGAGGGTGGGGGCTCTGTTACATGGAACAAACAGAACACATCAACTAAGTAACTACATCAAGTACAGCTACAGTAAGAAATGATCTTCAGCAAAGGACACATCAAAATAAAGTGAATTGGAAATGCCTTCTAAATATGAAAATAAAAGTTACATTGTTTAAAAGATGTGGAGAAAACACTTAAGTAACATGATACAAAGCACATTTATGAACCTAACAAGTATAAAGTGGTTAAAAAACTAGAGTTACTAGTCATATGGTGTCAGTTACACATGTCATACAGATATTGTTTAGGAATGGATCTGATCAGAATAGCCTACTCATATTCATAGTATTTGCAGAATTTGAGCATAAATTAATTTTAAATACGTATCAAACATGTTAGATCATGAAGTCAGTTTCAAACTGAGACCGTTTGTCTTTATAGTATCTGAAGATTATGCCTTTGTTAAATGGTTTTCATGAAGAAATGGAATGTGTTTATGTTAGTATCCAGAGGGAAGGTTTTAGGTGTAACGCCACATCCAGCAGACCGGAAGTGTCTTGGAGACTGGGGATTGGCCAGAAGAGGTCAGCTTCGTTGTTTATAAATAGGGGGGTTAGGCGAGGAAGACGTCAGAACGGCCATGGCAATCGGGGGAGCCGTTCTCCGGGTGTCATGTCACCTGTCATTTATGCTGTAACCTCGTGATTTTAATAAAAGCCTCTAACACGATGCAGCATAAAACGGACTCTTTGTTGACAGCAATAATGACCACCATTCATCAGATACGACATAATGGCGCCCAACGTGGGGCTGGGTTTGCGTCTCTTCCTTGTTTCAGTCAATCGCCGGGCTAACCTGCTCTGAAGCATGGCCCAAAAAAAAATGGTGAGTTTTTCTTACCGCTTCGGAGTTTGTTGGATTGGATATGACTTGTGTACACTGGAGAGATGTTCCATTACGACCTTGCCTCGGTGGCGTTATTGCGGTCGACTGGAGTCTGCTAAAATGTTATTTCATTGGTAACGGGTGACAATGATAATTTAGAGCATTAAGATAGATTTCATTGGTAACGGGTGACAATGAGGATTTAGAGCATTAAAATGTTATTTCATTGGTAACGGGTGGCAATGAGAAATTTAGGGGAAAAAAATGATAAGTTTATATTTCATTGGTAACGATAGGCAATGATAAGTTTATATTTCATTGGTAACGATAGGCAATGATAAATTTATGTTTTAAGGGAAGCGCAGGATATGTCTTTGTGTAATAGGCCGCAGTTAGCTAGAGGCTAAGGCTAATTCTTGAGTGTGAATCATGCTACATTGTACCTCGTGGCTAAATGCTAATGCTAAATGCTAATTGTGTTGTGTGTTACATGCTAACGTATCCTTAGAGGGCCATTGCGATGGATTCAAGCCTCTTAAACTTGTTTGTATGTGGTGGAACTGAAAGTTCTACGCAAATGTGAGCTCTGTTATGTGTAATTGTGTGAGTATAACGTATAAAATAGTGAAGCTGTAGCGTAATGCTATCGGTCTATTGTGTGGTAAGCATGGGCTTAAGGGGATGTGCGCATGCGTTTGATTTTACGGGGCTAAAAACTACGACATGTGGTCGCGCTGAGCCTACAAAACAAAATGGTTGGTTGAGGTCATAGGTCCCATTTGGGAGCTGCAGGGGCAGAGAGAAACACACGGACAAAGAGAAGATAGATTTTAGCACGATTATTCTAGTTTAAATTGTGGTTGGTTAAAGATGAAACTTGTTTTGTAACCTATTGAATTTATAAATTAGATATATGGTAGCGGATTATAATAAATTGAATTAAATAATTAAATAACGGATTAAAATAAAATAATGTTTTTGAGCGATCTATTTAGTTCTGAGTTTAGTCTTAGAGTGAATAATGTAGAACGAATGAATATTGAATGGTTGGAAATACTCAGTGATGGCATTAACTACTAAAAGCTGTTCTTGTGTCTTTGTCCCTTGTCATGAGAGACAGGAGAGAGGGGGAGCGAGGAGATACAGGAAGTGATCACGTGACGCTGCAGAGGATCAAGTCAAAAAAAAAAAAAAGGTTTTGAGACTGTTACAAGATATGTGATGTTATGACAATTTTACATAGGCTTGGCAAATGCTATTTCATTAAAAATTGCATTTTGGAAGATCTGTGTATCACTGGGGTTGGATTACAGATGTGTGGGGAATCGAAGACTGACATTCTTCTGTAAATTTATGATAATTATGGGTTATAGAGCAAGGGGTTACAGGCTTTGTTTATGGGTATTTTAGTCTGAAGATGACTAACTTGCATTTACTTGCATTTGATGGGTTGTGGTAAGATAGCCAACACTAATTGATAAATTGGTGACATAGGAATAAAAATTGATTTATTTGGATTTATTTGGAGTTGTTTATAGGGGAAAAATAGTAATCCTTTAATTAAAGTAGGGTTAGAAAGTAGTGTTAGGAAAACTAATGGCAGAAGTTAGTACACCTTTCTCACATACGGATTCAGCAAAAAGACACCCACCTTACGAGAAGAAAAAGTACAGCTTAGGGATGTTTATCCTCAGCTTTCAGTGATCATCCAGCAGGGTGATTATGGCATCAGAGATGAAGACGAATAATAGATAGAGGACAAGCAGAAACGACGATGAAGATGAATCCAGAACTCCAGAAGAAAGAAAATGTGATGTATGGAAGAGAAGAGTGAGGTTGAAGAAGATGAGGATGATGATGAAGAGGTTATGGGTGGATATGACTCTGTGATCAGAAGGAAGTTGGCAAGAGAGAAACGAAGAAGGATACACGAGATTTGATCTCTGATGAAAGTTGAACGAAGAAGGGGACAAGAGATTCGAGTTCTGATGAAGAAAGCGATGAAGATTTGGAGACGAAGGGGGGTGCATTGCTGAGAGCATCGATGAGAGAAGAAGAGAAAATAGCCAACAATTGAAGTAAAAACAACCGACCATTAGAAGGGATGGTGAATAGTGGAAAAACTTATCTGGGTTCAGCCTAAAGAGGTTAAACATCTCACTAATTGATAACGAATTAGGATAGGGATTTGAGGTAGTAAAACAGTTAATTACTCTTAAGGTACTAATCTGTCTGAAAAGTTAAAAGGGGTGACTATTATTCTGGGTTACATTCTTACACTAAGGGATTTCAGGCTAGGCTAAAAGGTGTTTAGTCGTTTTGCCAAGTCTGTGTGTAATGAGTCAGAAGCAGGTGGGGAACTTTCCCAATCACATATTCTAAAAATTTGGTGGTAAGGGATTTTGTGAAAAATCAGGGGGAAAAGTTGTAAATGTTATGAGAGAAAAGATTAGATTAAAATAAGTTAGGAGTAGATTAGGGTTGAAGGAACTCTGAGACAGTAAGCTAAGTTTCAAAGTTAGTAGTAAGACAGAGAGAGAAGTGGTGAATGACATTTTTAGAAGTTTAGTGGGAAGATATGGTAGGAGGTTAGATCTGTTAGGGGCAGATGCATTGAGAAAGTATGTGTTGCTGAATGATAAGAAAAGATTGAGGGTGATTGAGTATCTATAGTTACAGTTCTCAGCAGGGAGATCAAGGTAATTATAGGTGTATTTTGTGTAATCACAAGTTTGAAAGTCAGGGATTAGGGAAAGGACTGAGATTTGGGGAAAAAGTGACACTAGTGGTGATAGAGGGAAGTACAAGTAAAGAGTTCAAAGTCTTAGGGGAAAACTGGGGAAAATTAGGAGTAACTAAGGACATCAACACGTGAGTCTATTATAACAACAGTGAGAAGCAATTTAACTCTTTCAACATTGATAGTTATGAAAGCCATAAATATATCGCATTTGATTATAAGGGAACCAATACAGCACCAATTTTAGGGGGAAAAATACTTATTAGGGTTTAGGATGGGGACGTTTCTCCCATATGGAGAGATAATTATGGAGAATAAGTATTGTTAGCAGGACCAGGAGTAGAAGCTGTTGCACCTAGTCAAAGGAGGGATCGTTTGTACAACGATATGAAGTGGAAGAGGTTAGGAGTGACTGTTCACTTATTTGGCGTAATGTTACAGAGAAAGGTCAGGGAGAATATATGTATACTTATCTAGTGCAAGCATTAGAAGTTGTTCCGGTTAAGAATTATGGGTTAAAGGGCTATGTAATTCGTAAAGTGATGCCTATAATGGACGATTTGAAAGCTGTTGAAGCTTCCGCAGTCACCGAAGGAGTTCAGGAGGAGTAGATTACAGTAGTCACTCCAACAGTAGATAATACACAGAGGATAATGGGAACTGTTGCACTAGAAGTAATTAGGGTTGATACAGCAATTAAGTCAACTACTTTAATGGTAACTTTGGAAGGGATTAGTGATACGATGGCAATAGCAAAGGAGGGAGTATGACATCGACAACAACTTTTCTGAAATTAAATGGGGAATTTTAGACTCATGGGTTATGTTACGGATGGAGAGTGCTGTCAATGATAGTACGAATGGGGTTAAAATAGGAGAACAGATAGTAGTAGAGAGAATATAGATTCATCATGGAGGACAGGATGAGATCTTTGATTTTGATGACAGACAAGGAGAGGTATCTGATCAGTACCGCTCGTTCTTCTGTTGTGGAAATTAGAGATAGATTAACTCATTCTGTAAGATCAGTGAGGAATCTTGAGGGTCCATGTCTGTTGAGAATTCCAGCACCAAACATGTTAGACGGTCGCGCGGCCTCTATCAGGTATGGGTCAGTCTTATGCTTTGTCATGACTGTGGTATTAGCAACAGTCATTGACAGATAAAATAATGTCGTTGTCAGAACAGTGGTTTAAGCCTAGGTTTAAGTATTCTTGGTTAAATGAATTACCCTATGGGAATTGTTAAATGGGAAAGGAAAATCAGGTAACAACGGAAACCTGAAGTATTCAGGTGAAACATTGAGGGCTAAAAGTTGTTTTTGTTCTAATAAAACATATGAGGTAAAGGGTATGTTTATGGGAATATCAGATTGGGATGTTATATGATAACTTTGGATAAGCATGAACATAAGGTTAGAGATGACAAATATAATGTAATTTTTTATGGATCAGTTAGTAGGAACAGCAGGACTTTGATGGTTAAAGGATTAGCTTTTGTCTGACAATGTGGCTATGGGGAATTTTAGAGATATTTGGAGGGTTTGTGATGATAAAACGTATATATATTCTTATCCTATGGATGGATAGGATGTTGTTAATGTCAACGTTGAAGCTTCCATATGAGGCTTTTATTATTAAAAGAGGAGTAGCACCGAACACAGATCAATTTGAAACTAGAGTTCAAAATAGGATGAAAAGGGACATGTCATAGGCTTCAAGCCTATCATTGAAGGATAAGTTTAAGGGAGAAGGGGGGACTTTATTCATGGTATGGTGTAACATTTGGGAAGATCATAGTGATAAATATTAGTTATACTTTCAGATAATATCACTGGGGTTAAATAAGGGATGCATTTGGAAGACTTGGTTGCAAAATCAGTTAGGCCCAGTAGGGGCAGTGATGGGTCAGATTTTAGTTTCAGCTTTGAGTGTAGAGAGTATAGAGATATTGTTATCCACGTCGGCACCAACGATGTTAGGATGAAACAGTCAGAGGTCACCAAGTGCAACATAGCTTCAGCGTGTAAATCAGCTAGAAAGATGTGTCGGCATCGAGTAATTGTCTCTGGCCCCCTCCCAGTTAGGGGAAGTGACGAGCTCTACAGCAGAGTCTCAGCACTCAATCGCTGGTTGAAAACTGTTTTCTGCCCCTCCCAAAAGATAACATTTGTGGATAATTGGCCCTCTTTCTGGGACTCACCCACAAACAGGATCAAGCCTGACCTGCTGAGGAGTGACGGACTCCATCCTAGCTGGAGGGGTGCTCTCCTCTTATCTACCAACATAGATAGGGCTCTAACTCCTCTAGCCCCACAGTGAAATAGGGTGCAGGCCAGGCAGCAGGCTGTTAGCCAACCTGCCAGCTTAGTGGAGTCTGCCAATAGCATAGTCAGTGTAGTCAGCTCAGCCATACCCATT
The DNA here is from genome assembly GCF_020615455.1 of Coregonus clupeaformis. Lineage (NCBI taxonomy): Eukaryota > Metazoa > Chordata > Actinopteri > Salmoniformes > Salmonidae > Coregonus > Coregonus clupeaformis. Next base: position 32,431,254 of record NC_059219.1, on the reverse strand, counting down.
GAGACTGTGTCTGTGCCTCGACCTAGGTTGGGCAAAACTAAACATGGTGGTGTTCACCCTAGCAATCTTATTAGGATAAAGACCTCCTCCATTCCTGCCATTATTGAAAGAGATCGTGATACCTCACATCTCAAAATAGGGTTACTTAATGTTAGATCCCTCACTTCAAAGGCAGTCATAGTCAATGAACTAATCACTGATCATAATCTTGATGTGATTGGCCTGACTGAAACATGGCTTAAGCCTGATGAATTTGCTGTGTTAAATGAGGCCTCACCTCCTGGTTACACTAGTGACCATATTCCCGTGCATCCCGCAAAGGCGGAGGTGTTGCTAACATTTACGATAGCAAATTTCAATTTACAAAAAAAAAATGACGTTTTCATCTTTCGAGCTTCTAGTCATGAAATCTATGCAGCCTACTCAATCACTTTTTATAGCTACTGTTTACAGGCCTCCTGGGCCATATACAGCGTTCCTCTCTGAGTTTCCTGAATTCCTATCAGACCTTGTAGTCATAGCAGATCATATTCTAATTTTTGGTGATTTTAATATTCACATGGAGAAGTCCACAGACCCACTCCAAAAGTCTTTCGGAGCCATTATCGACTCAGTGGGTTTTGTCCAACATGTCTCTGGACCTACTCACTGCCACAGTCATACTCTGGACCTAGTTTTGTCCCATGGAATAAATGTTGTAGATCTTAATGTTTTTCCACAAAATCCTGGACTATCGGACCACCATTTTATTACGTTTGCAATCGCAACAAATAATCTGCTCAGACCCCAACCAAGGAGCATCAAAAGTCGTGCTATAAATTCTCAGACAACACAAAAATTCATTGATGCCCTTCCAGACTCCTTCTGCCTACCCAAGGACGTCAGAGGACAAAAATCAGTTAACCACTTAACTGAGGAACTCAATTTAACCTTGCGCAATACCCTAGATGCAGTTGCACCCCTAAAAACGAAAAACATTTGTCATAAGAAACTAGCTCCCTGGTATACAGAAAATACCCGAGCTTTGAAGCAAGCTTCCAGGAAATTGGAACGGAAATGGCGCCACACCAAACTGGAAGTCTTCCGACTAGCTTGGAAAGACAGTACCGTGCAGTACCGAAGAGCCCTCACTGCTGCTCGATCATCCTACTTTTCCAAATTAATCGAGGAAAAATAAGAACAATCCAAAAATTTCTTTTTGATACTGTTGCAAAGCTAACTAAAAAGCAGCATTCCCCAAGAGAGGATGGTTTTCACTTCAGCAGTGATAAATTCATGAACTTCTTTGAGGAAAAGATCATGACCATTAGAAAGCAAATTACGGACTCCTCTTTGAATCTGCGTATTCCTCCAGGGCTTAGCTGTCCTGGATCTGCACAGCTCTGCGAGGGCCTGGGATCGGGAGAGACACTTAAGTGTTTTAGTACTATATCTCTTGACACAATGATGAAAATAATCATGGCCTCTAAACCTTCAAGCTGCATACTGGATCCTATTCCTACTAAACTGCTGAAGGAGCTGCTTCCTGTGCTTGGCCCTCCTATGTTGAACATAATAAACAGCTCTCTATCCACCGGATGTGTACCAAACTCACTAAAAGTGGCAGTGATAAAGCCTCTCTTGAAAAAGCCAAACCTTGACCCGGAAAATATAAAAAACTATCGGCCTATATCGAATCTTCCATTCCTCTCAAAAATTTTAGAAAAAGCTGTTGCGCAGCAACTCACTGCCTTTCTGAAGACAAACAATGTATACGAAATGCTTCAGTCTGGTTTTAGACCCCATCATAGCACTGAGACTGCACTTGTGAAGGTGGTAAATGACCTTTTAATGGCGTCAGACCGAGGCTCTGCATCTGTCCTCGTGCTACTAGACCTTAGTGCTGCCTTTGACACCATCGATCACCACATTCTTTTGGAGAGACTGGAAACCCAAATTGGTCTACACGGACAAGTTCTGGCCTGGTTTAGATCCTACCTGTCGGAAAGATATCAGTTTGTCTCTGTGAATGGTCTGTCCTCCGACAAATCAACTGTACATTTCGGTGTTCCTCAAGGTTCCGTTTTAGGACCACTATTGTTTTCACTATATATTTTACCTCTTGGGGATGTTATTCGAAAACATAATGTTAACTTTCACTGCTATGCGGATGACACACAGCTGTACATTTCAATGAAGCATGGTGAAGCCCCCAAAATTGCCCTCGCTAGAAGCCTGTGTTTCAGACATAAGGAAGTGGATGGCTGAAAACTTTTTACTTTTAAACTCGGACAAAACAGAGATGCTTGTTCTAGGTCCCAAGAAACAAAGAGATCTTCTGTTAAATCTGACAATTCATCTTGATGGTTGTAAAGTCGTCTCAAATAAAACTGTGAAGGACCTAGGCGTTACTCTTGACCCTGATCTCTCTTTTGGACGAACATATCAAGACTGTTTCAAGGACAGCTTTTTTCCATCTACGTAACATTGCAAAAATCAGAAATTTTCTGTCCAAAAATGATGCAGAAAAATTGATCCATGCATTTGTTACTTCTAGATTGGACTACTGCAATGCTCTATTTTCCGGCTACCGGATAAAGCACTAAATAAACTTCAGTTAGTGCTAAATACGGCTGCTAGAATCCTGACTAGAACCAAGAAATTTGATCATATTACTCCAGTGCTAGCTTCCCTACACTGGCTTCCTGTTAAGGCAAGGGCTGATTTCAAGGTTTTACTGTTAACCTATAAAGCGTTACATGGGCTTGCTCCTACCTATCTTTCCGAGTTGGTCCTGCCGTACATACCAATACGTACGCTACGGTCACAAGACGCAGGCCTCCTAATTGTCCCTAGAATTTCTAAGCAAACAGCGGGAGGCAGGGCTTTCTCCTATAGATCTCCATTTTTATGGAACAGTCTGCCTACCCATGTGAGAGACGCAGACTCGGTCTCAACCTTTAAGTCTTTACTGAAGACTTATCTCTTCAGTAGGTCATATGATTGAGTGTAGTCTGGCCCAGGAGTGTGAAGGTGAACGGAAAGGCTGGAGCAACGAACAGCCCTTGCTGTCTCTGCCAGGCCGGTTCCCCTCTCCACTGGGGTTCTCTGCCTCTAACCCTGTTGCAGGGGCTGAGTCACTGGCTTGCTGGTGCTCTTTCATGCCGTCCCTGGGAGGGGTGCGTCACTTGAGTGGGTTGAGTTACTGACGTGATCTTCCTGTCTGGGTTGGCGCCCCCCCCTTGGTTTGTGCTGTGGTGGAGACCTCTGTGGGCTATACTCGGCCTTGTCTCAGGATTGTAAGTTGGTGGTTGGGGATATCCCTCTAGTGGTGCGGGGGCTGTGCTTTGGCGGAGTGGGTGGGGTTATATCCTTCCTGTTTGGCCCTGTCCGGGGTTTCTTCGGATGGGGCCACAGTGTCTCCGGGACCGCTCCTGTCTCAGCCTCCAGTATTTATGCTGCAGTAGTTTATGTGTCGGGGGGCTGGGGTTAGTTGGTTATACCTGGAGTACTTCTCCTGTCTTATCCAGTGTCCTGTGTGAATTTAAGTATGCTCTCTCTAATTCTCTCGTTCTCTCTTTCTCTCTGAGAACCTGAGCCCTAGGACCATACGTCAGGACTACCGGGCATGATGACACCTTGCTGTCCCCAGTCCGCCTGGCCTTGCTGCTATTCCAGTTTCAACTGTTCTGCCTGCGGCTACGAAACCCCTACCTGTCCCAGACCTGCTGTTTTCAACTCTAAATGATCGGCTATGAAAAGCCAACTGAGAGACCTGAGCCCTAGGACCATACGTCGGGACTACCGGCCGTGGTGACTCCTTGCTGTCCCCAGTCCGCCTGGCCTTGCTGCTATTCCAGTTTAAACTGTTCTGCCTGCGGTTATGGAACCCCTACCTGTCCCAGACCTGCTGTTTTAAACTCTAATGATCGGCTATGAAAAGCCAACTGAGATTTATTCCTGATTATTATTTGACCATGCTTGTCACTTATGAACATTTTTGAACATCTTGGCATGGTTCTGTTATAATCTCCACCCGGCACAGCCAGAAGAGGACTGGCCACCCCTCATAGCCTGGTTCCTCTCTAGGTTTCTTCCTAGGTTTTGCCTTTCTAGGGAGTTTTTCCTAGCCACCGTGCTTCTACACCTGCATTACTAGCTGTTTGGGGTTTTAGGCTGGGTTTCTGTACAGCACTTCGAGATGTTAGCTGATGTAAGAAGGGCTATATAAAATAAAATTGATTGATTGATTGATAACACTGTGTGATGTTTGTAATTTGTTACTGACCTTTGAGAAAGCTATGATATTGAGATAGGTTGGAGAGTGATTCCTGGAGACAACACTCAGATGCCGGTGTTGACTGTTCCTGATCTGGAGGAAGATGGATGGACTACTGATGGATAGATATCATTTTGATGATAAAAAAAAAAAAAAAAAAATTCAATATTGGGGTGATGTTGGTATGATTTATGAATCAAAGGGGGGAATAGGTTTATGTGATTCATGCATCATTTATATATCAGTTTATATTCTTAGTTGATATTCATGTTTAATTTGAAAGGGTTGTTTTGCAAAAGATACTGTTTGGTCGTTTCTTTTCTTTTCATTCCAGAAGCATTTGGGAGAACATGTGGAGATTGAAATACTCAAACAAAGACAATATGAAGGGACAATATGACTGGAGGAGATGAAACAAGGAGGGTGTGGCTGATTTCATCATCAACAATCCATTCATCCAAGTCAAGACTACAGGGAGATGAAGTGTAGTGGACTACATTCCAGTGTCTGCAATGAAATATAGACATGTGTAATACATAATTGTGTAATAGTCTCAGGTATTAATTTTTGTAGAATGATGTTTGATGTTATTGAATACATGTGAGGATCTTAGATGTTTGTGTTTATTTCGTGAATGTTTAGGGACAGAGAGGCTAGGAAGGGAGAGATTCATTGTACGATCCGATGGGTTGACCAGCCGTACAGTGGATGTTTATGGATAGGATTTTGTTTGCAGGGGCTTACATGTGTATTTAATTGCATCATAGTTTCAAAATGCATTTACATGGTTTATGAGGTTATCTGGAGTACCGAGGTGGTTGCCTGGGGCAGAGGGACCGTGAGAGAATTTTACTGTCTTGATTGATGGATGGATATCTGAAAAGATGGCTGCCGGACAGTTTTTCGCTCTTACACTCCATAGAGATTTCTTCATATTTCATAGTAATGTATTCACACTTCATAAACAGTTATTGCATAGAAAGGTATTTACACTCTAGAGAAGAATGTTTTTGGTTTAATGTTAAAGATACTCAATAAGATAAATTGTTACTAGTCATAATCCTATTCTGTTTGTTTTCGAGACGTTTAGTTCGTCTCGAAGGGGGGAATATAGTATCTGAAGATTATGCCTTTGTTAAATGGTTTTCATGAAGAAATGGAATGTGTTTATGTTAGTATCCAGAGGGAAGGTTTTAGGTGTAACGCCACATCCAGCAGACCGGAAGTGTCTTGGAGACTGGGGATTGGCCAGAAGAGGTCAGCTTCGTTGTTTATAAATAGGGGGGTTAGGCGAGGAAGACGTCAGAACGGCCATGGCAATCGGGGGAGCCGTTCTCCGGGTGTCATGTCACCTGTCATTTATGCTGTAACCTCGTGATTTTAATAAAAGCCTCTAACACGATGCAGCATAAAACGAACTCTTTGTTGACAGCAATAATGACCACCATTCATCAGATACGACATCTTCACAGTAACAGTGAAGGCTACCATGAACACAATGCAACAATGATGCTTACTATATCCAATACTATTCAAATGTAATTTGAAAAACATCTAAAATATCTAAAATCAAAATATTTTAATAGAGAGAGAGTTTAGGAAAGTAAATACCACATTTTATCAGAAAGAAATATAAAGAGAGCTTGTTACTTACTTCCAACATCAAGTCTGGTGCCGCTACCAAAGGTCCACCACAGTGATACAATCCCTTTTACTGATCGTACAAAAACCTCCTGACCATTTGGCAAGCTGAATTTCTTTAGACTTTGTTTTAAATCATTGAATCTACTATGGTATGAATACTTGTCAAAGATGATTTTATCTTGTTCATTTGAAATAAAGTATTTTCTGTTTTGTTTTCCCCCAAATTTTGCAAAACCTACTGTTTATTGTACATTTCTTAAAAGGTGCAGTATGTTTATTCATACAACTCATCTAAAATGTAGACTAATCACTCTCATTGTTTGAAGGCAGGTCAAAGTTGATTAGATGTAATAACATTATATTCTAACTGGCCATTGTATATTTCCCCCAAGAATCATGTAAAAAAAGGTATGTTAAAAAATCCTCAATATCGAGGCTAAATTGATAGAGAAATTGAAAGACTACATCAAAAGGAAAATAAAAATGGTTAATTTTGTGTTTACTTACTTCCAACATCAAGTCTGGTGCCATTACCAAAAGTCCACCACAGTGATACAATCCCTATTACTGCTCGTACAAAAACCTCTCTGTGTTCAAATCAAAACAAATCAAATCAAATTTTATTGGCCACATGCGCCGAATACAACAGGTGCAGACATTACAGTGAAATGCTTACTTACAGCCCTTAACCAACAGTGCATTTATTTATTTGTATAAAAAAGTAAAATAAAACAACAACAACAAAGTGTTGAGAAAAAAAGAGCAGAATAAAATAACAGTAGGGAGGCTATATATACAGGGGGGTACCGGTGCAGAGTCAATGTGCGGGGACACCGGCTAATGAGGTAGTTGAAGTAATATGTACATGTGGGTAGAGTTAAAGTGACTATGCATAAATAATTAATGATAACAGAGTGGCGGAGGGGGGGGGGGGGGCAGTGCAAATAGTCCAGGTAGCCATGATTAGCTGTTCAGGAGTCTTATGGCTTGGGGGTAGAAGCTGATGAAAAGTATTTTGGACCTAGACTTGGCACTCCTGTACCGCTTGCCGTGCGGTAGCAGAAAGAACAGTCTATGACTAGGGTGGCTGGAGTCTTTGACAATTTTGAGGGTCTTCCTCTGACACCGCCTGGTATAGAGGTCCTGGATGGCAGGAAGCTTGGCCCCAGTGATGTACTGGGCCGTACGCAATACCCTCTGTAGTACCTTGCGGTCAGAGGCCGAGCAGTTGCCATACCAGGCGGTGATGCAACCAGTCAGGATGCTCTCGATGGTGCAGCTGTAGAATTTCTTGAGAATCTGAGGACCCATGCCAAATCTTTTCAGTCTCCTGAGGGGGAATAGGCTTTGTCGTGCCCTCTTCACGACTGTCTTGGTGTGTTTGGACCATGATAGTTCATTGGTGATGTGGACACCAAGGAACTTGAAGCTCTCAACCTGTTCCACTGCAGCCCCGTCGATGAGAATGGGGGCATGCTCAGTCCTCTTTTTTTCCTGTAGTCCACAATCATCTCCTTTGTCTTGGTCATGTTGAGGGAGAGGTTGTTATCCTGGTACCACACTGCCAGGTCTCTGACCTCCTCCCTATAGGCTGTCTCATCATTGTCTGTGATCAGGCCTACCACTGTTGTGTCGTCGGCATACTTAATGATGGTGTTGGAATCGTGCCTGGCCATGCAGTCATGGGTGAACAGGGAGTACAGGAGGGGACTGAGCATGCACCCCTGAGGGTGTGTTGAGGATCAGTGTGGCAGATGTGTTGTTACCTACCCTTACCACCTGGGGTCGGCCCAGGAAGTCCAGGATTCAGTTGCAGAGGGAGGTGCTTAGTCCCAGGATCCTTAGCTTAGTGATGAGCTTTGAGGGCACTATGGTGTTGAATGCTGTGCTGTAGTCATTGAATAGCATTCTCACGTAGGTGTTCCTCTTGTCCAGGTGGGAAAGGGCAGTGTGGAGTGCAATAGAGATTGCATCATCTGTGGATCTGTTGGGGCGGTATGCAAATTGGACTGGGTCTAGGGTTTCTGGGCTAATGGTGTTGGTGTGAGCCATGACCAGCCTTTCAAAGCACTTCATGGCTACAGACATCAGTGCTACGGGTCGGTAGTCATTTAGGCAGGTTATCTTAGTGCTGTATTGAAGCTCTCAACCTGTTCTCTTTGCCTGTTTGACTCTTTGCCTGTTTGATGGTTCGTCGGAGGGCATAGAGGGATTTCTTATAAGCGTCCTGGTCAGAGTCCCACTCCTTGAAAGCGGCAGCTCTACCCTTTAGCTTAGTGCGGATGTTGCCTGTAATCCATGGCTTCTGGTTGGGGTATGTACGTATGGTCACTGTGGGGATGTGTTGTGATGCTGCAGCTGTTACAGTGAAGATCACTCATACAGAAACATAATCAACACAAATACACTTTAACATCTTCCAGGTAGAACAAACACTTCATATTAGCTTTTTCTAGATAATACAAATATGAATTGTATCTTAAATCCAGATATGAGTATTTTTTCCTTCTTCTGTGTATCATTTGTTCTCCTAGTCTGTAGGTACAGTCCAGCATTAGATCCAGTGTTGCTAGTATTCCTCCATATTGTCCATATGAAAGACAACAGCAGCAGCAGTACTGATAGTGATTCATGTTGTATATTCCTTTATTAAATTTAACAGTGGTGGTAAAGTCACAGAGGACAGACAACACTACCAGAGGAATCCTACCAGCTTTAGTTTAGAGAAGTGTTCACTAACTGATTAGAGGAACTTACATGAGAGACCAAGCATGAGTGAACAGACAGTTCATTATATCTGATCACCATCAGAATAAAAATACAACGGTGGTGTGACATAAAAGCCATACATGAGTTATTTGAGTAGAAAGAGTAAACAGTTGCTGGTGTGACATAACATTTTCCACACATTAGTGATCTGTGTAAACCGTTTCTGTTTGATGTTATGAAAGCTAGCTCATGCAGGACAAAATACATTTGAATGATTGGAGCCTACTTGGAAACTGAAATAGATTTGAAACATAAATTTGCATAATTCATCTGACCTGTTTATATCCCTGTGAGTTTAACACTTCATGACTGAGAGCTGTCCTTCATGACAACAGAACCCACAACAACCATTACTTTTATCACCATCTTCATCTGGACACTTGCTTTCTGCTTTCAAGGTTAACATTTTCAGAAATTATTGTTGAAAATGATTTAAATCTACATCATCCACATGTATATCAATGTTAATAATGATATTCAGAACTATTCATTACTATATGTAATATTTCATTCATATAAATGTTTTCATTCAATTTTTCAGAATCCAGAGGACAGATCACTGTGACTCAGACTCCTACAGTGGAAGCGGTTCTCCCAGAACAGACAGTCTCTCTGAACTGTAAAACCAGCAGTGATGTGTATGGCTCTACTCCCCGTCTAGCCTGGTACCAACAGAAACCTGGAGGAGCTCCTAAACTCCTTATTTACTATGCTACAAGACTTCAGTCTGGGACTCCATCTAGATTCAGTGGCAGTGGATCTGGGAGTGACTTCACTCTGACCATCAGTGGAGTCCAGGCTGAAGACGAAGGAGATTACTACTGTCAGAGTTTCCACTATCCCAATAGTAAATATGTGTTCACACAGTGATACAGAGCCGTACAAAAACCTCCCTCAGTCAGACTGCACAGTGACTGTACTGCTACAGCTGGGACCTACTGCAGGTGCTGAGGGGGAAGAGACAGTGACATGGAACACTGATAGTAGAGGAGATCAACTGTGACATGTGACAATATGGTTAGAAAGCAATCATTCAGATCACATGTTCTCCATCCTCATCACCATTATCATCATCATCATCATCATCATCATGTTATGGTTGTGACTCGTTATATGTGTCACAGCCTGAAAGGTTCCCAGGTTAGTCTCTTTGAGATTAAACATCTATTTTATAAGAGAGGCCTGGACAAAATAGCAGCACACAAAGCTTAATACACAATTTACTACATAAAACACAAAGCACTACAGTTTAAAACCATACATTTACACATTTTGAAGGCAAGAATTATTTGGGGAGATGTGCTGCATCTAGGGGTCAAAACACTGACAGCCCCCCACTTAATTGTCCACCATAGTTTTTTACCCTAGCTACAGTAGTCAGTCAAAGAGATGAGCTCCTGCAATTTCATTTCCCTTTGAAGCTCCTTCCAAGTGGAAGGGCCAGAGAACTGGAACACTTTTTTTACCCAGCTCTGTACAGGACTTAGAAACAGTCAACAAGATACAGTCATGTGTAGATGATAGTTGTCATTTGTCTGCTGGACAGTGTAGGTACACAGGTCAAATGGGAGCTATTACCAGTCCACATGAGATGCCAAACAAAATGTGTAATGACCTTTACATTACTTAAACGTTACAATCACTTCAGCCCCCCAAAACAAGTTCCCAAATTGACCTCACAACCAAATGTCTGATGTTAATGGATGTATTCATATACAGCAAAATATTAACTTTTTGTCCCGAGTAGGTTACTGACTGCTAGACCTGTGAATGAGACCTGATGCTGGACTCAACCATGAGACACATGTACACTATTTACATTTCACTATCTACACTATCTACACTATTTACAAACACTATCTACACTATCTACACTATTTACAAACACTATCTACACGACACTATCTACACTACACTATCTACACTATCTACACTATTTACATACACTATCTACACTACACTATCTACACTATCTACACTTTCTATATAAAGTATAATACTCATTTTATCTGTCATTAATTACATTATGCCATATCCCTCCCTGAATCCACCATAGAGGTTAAAACCAGTCCACTCCCCAACATCTGGCCCAGTCCAGGTTATGTCAGGCAGTGAAACTCTTCAACTACTAGACCAGGTGTGTCAAACGTATGGCCCGCGGGCCGGATCAGGCCCGCAAACGGGTTTAATCCGGCCCGCGAGACGATTTTGAAAAAAAATAAAAATAATAATAAATAAATAAAATAAATAAATTTTGTAAAGTATAAAAATGTGCTGCAATTTTTCAATAAATTAAACTGCTGTTCCAATTGCGTCCACTGGATGGCGCAATAGCAATTGTGTTAAGCAAGCAAACTGTTTATACCGGGGCAGAGCAAGTAGGTCAAGCACGTGCAGCCAATGAGCTACTTTGTTTTGCCCGCGATATTTATTACGGCTTCTACTTTTAACATTATGTGCTTTGGCACCCTCATTGCCCCAATATGTCTCTGTCAAAAAAGAGAAAAGTGGACGCAGAGTGCAGAGTGTTCCAAGAAAAATGGTCATCCTATTTAATCACGGAATTGAATGGGAAAGCTGTATGTTTGGTGTGTTCAGAGCATGTTGCAGTGCTGAAAGAATATAACCTTCGTCGCCACTATGTGAGTCTTCATGCCGACAAATATGACAACTTTCAAGGACAGCGGAGATGAGAGAAGGTGAATGAACTGTTGGCGGGTCTGAAGAAACAGCAGTCTGTGTTTACTCACAGCCGAGACATCAGTGACGCTGCAGTGAAAGCTAGCAACCTCATTGCTAATGAAATCGCAGTGGCTTCAAAACCATTTAGTGAGGGTGAATTTGTAAAAACATGCATGATGAAGGCAGCGGAGATTGTGTGCCCTGAAAAGCGGCAGGCTTTTTGCAAATATCAGCCTGACAAGAAACACAGTTGCAGACAGGATTTCCGATCTTTCAGTGGATTTGGACAGCCAGTTGAAGCAAAAAGTAAAGTCATTTATTGCGTTTTCGGTTGCAATTGATGAAAGCACGGACATTACAGATGTTGCACAACTGGCCATTTTTTCATCCTCGGAGTTGATGACACATTGACCGTCACCGAGGAGTTCGTGGAGTTGGTGCCGATGACAGATACAACAACAGCAGCTGATATTTTTTACCGCACTCGTCGGGCGCGCTGGACAGGGTCGGAGTGGACTGGTCCCGCGCTGTCAGCCTGGCTACAGATGGTGCGCCCTCAATGATCGGGAAAAAAGCAGGCGTTGTGACAAAGTTCAGAGAGAAAGTGCAATCTGCAAATGGAGGACGTGATTTTTTTACTTTTCACTGTATTTTGCACCAGGAGGCTTTGTGTTGCAAGTCATTAAAGATGGATAACGTCATGAAGGTGGTCATCCAAACTGTTAATTTAATCCGATCCAGAAGCCTGAATCACCGTCAGTTTGACAGCCTTCTCAGAGAGAAAGACCACATCTATGGCCTGCCATACCACACTGAGGTAAGATGGTTAAGCCGAGGTGCTGTGCTGAGGCGTTTCTTTGATTTACGAGAAGAAATTGAACAGTTCATGGAAGAAAAGGGCAAACCAGTGTTAGAATTTCATTCCGCAGAATGGATGCCGGACCTTGCATTTATGGTGGATGTTACAGAGCACCTGAATAACTTGAACAAACAGCTGCAAGGGTGCAAGGGCGCAACAAAGTTGTCACGCAGTATTATGACAGCATACGTTCTTTCAAGTTGAAGCTGTCATTGTGGGAGACGCAACTTGCCGGTGGTGATGCAGCTCACTTCCCCTGTCTGAAAAATGTGTGCGCGACCCAACATGTGGCAGACATGAAGCGGTTCAAAGATAAAATAACGGGACTGTTACGGGAGTTTGAGCAACGCTTTCAGATTTATGTTTATATGTTTTTATGTTGATGTGCTATTGTTTTTAATTGATTTTATTTTATTTGTATATTTAACCTATTCTTGACTCTGTGGTTCTTGCACTTGTTTGGGGAACAGGATTTCATTATTTTTATCTACATTTCTGCCTGAGAAATGACACCCTGATATAGTTCTGTGATCTGTGATATACTTCTGTGAATCACTGAGGCATTGTGTGTTTGTGTGTTCTTTGTCCTCAGAACTTTCAAATAACTTGAGGTGTTTTATGATTAATAGGGATGTTGTGCTTTTGGACACTGTCCTCAGGCTCCAGCTTTATGTTTATATGTTTTTATGTTGATGTGCTATTGTTTTTAATTGATTTTATTTTATTTGTATATTTAACCTATTCTTGACTCTGTGGTTCTTGCACTTGTTTGGGGAACAGGATTTCATTATTTTTATCTACATTTCTGCCTGAGAAATGACACCCTGATACAGTTCTGTTAATCACTGAGGCATTGTGTGTTTGTGTGTTCTTTTTCTTTAGAATTTTCAAATAAACTTGACGTGTTTTATGATTAATAGTGATGTTGTGCTTGTACTATTTTGGACACACTGTCCTCAGGCTCCAGCTTTATGTTGTATGTTGATCGTATTAAAACAAAGAAAACAATCTGAAGTTGTTGTTTTTAAGTTATATATACCATGATTTTTCCGGTCCGGCCCATTTGGGAATAGATTTTCCTCCATGTGGCCCCTGAGCTAAAATGAGTTTGACACCCCTGTACTAGACTGATAGCTGTGGGAGTGAAACTGAGATGTACATAGACAGGGCTGGGTGGTTCTAATGGTCCCAGAATAGAGCAGCACTGTCACCAGATGTTCACTCTGTTCCCAGGGGGTTGGAGGTAGAGAAGATCTGGGGAAATATAGTTTAGACTACACATTTTTGAAAACCATTGCTAAAACATCTAATTTAATAAAATCATATTAGGAATTAAACACTATAAATATACATATTTTATGAAAAGTAACTATTTAGAAGTGTGATTTCTGAGAGCGGATCTTAGAGGTTTATTATCAAATATCTGTCACGTCTCCTCCCGTTGCTCCCCTCCGGCGCTCTGATTCGCCGGTCTACTGAGCCACCGGTCTGAGCGTTCCACCTCGGCAACACCGGAATGGAAACCCAACGCACCCTAATCACCTCCAGCGCACCTGCACCTCAACATCTCATCACTACCCCTATTTAACCCTGGACTGTTCTGTAGGATGTTGTGTGTGATTGTTTTGCTTCGTGTCATGTACTCTATCTTTGTTAACGCTCTTTGTCATTGTTTAAGTAAACCTTGACCTTGTTGATTCCTGCGTCTGCTTCCTGCCTCTTCGTATACTCAGTACTCATCACAGAATCACACACCAAACTGGATGCAGCAGGAGTTTCCCAGCGCCTCGACCAGCACCAGCAGCAGCTTGCCCAGTTGAACGTCGCCATGCAGGAAGTGCTCCAAACTCTGCATAATCTGCCCAGCGCTCAGGTTCTACCTCAGCCAGCGGCAAGTGCCTCCAATCCACCTGTCCCCGGGCTATTACCCACTTCTGCGGGAACCTTCGCCCTACCGGAGCGCTTTGACGGTAAAACTACTAAATGTAGAAGCTTCCTGCTACAGGTTTCACTTTATCTGGCGTGTCAGCCTGGGGCATATCCGTCTGACCAAGCCAGGGTAGCGCTGGTGATTTCACTACTTAAGGGGAAGGCACTGGATTGGGCTACGGCAGTCTGGGAAGGAGAGGAGTCAGTGGCACTACCCTACCCCACCTTCCTCGCTCGGTTCAGGGCGGTGTTTGATCATCCCACGGAGGGAAAGGACGGGGCTGAGCATCTCCTCCATCTACAACAGAGAGAGTGGCCCACGTCTGAGTACGCTCTGAGCACGGTGGCGGCGTCTTACGGCTGGAATGAGCATGCTCTGCGCACGGCCTTCAGGAGAGGCTTACGGGAGGACATTAAGACGGAACTCGCATGTCGGGACGACGAGATGGATCTTGATACCCTTATCACCACGTCCATCCGTCTTGACGAAATGTTGTGAGAGAGACGGCGTTCCCAACACCTCCCGGAGCTTCGACGCTCACCCCATCTAAGCTATGGAAGCCGCCCTGATTCCGAGTCCTCACCCATGGAGGAGGGCAGCACCCCCTACACCACCATGGCACACAGATCTCCTGGCGGCTCCCTATCTAGGCGGTATGACTCCCGTCGCCGCTCCGTGAGTGTGAGGTCATCTCCAATCACAAAACCATTGTTTTTAATTCCCATAACGGTGACTGGTTATTCCTTATCTTCCATTTCTACTGCAGTGATAGATTCCGGATCAGCGGGGAACCTTATAGATAGGGAGCTGGTTTCTGAATGGGGGTTTCCCACCGTGCCACTGCCATCTCCGCTACACGTCACCTCATTGGACTATAAACCCCTTGGGTCAGGCACCATTATGCACGTCACTCTCCCCATCACCATCACCATTACCACACTACCGGAGCACCACAAGGAGCTGTCATTCCACATCGTCACGTCACCCCTTCACCGGATCGTCTTGGGATTGCCCTGGCTCAGATTACACAACCCCACCATCAATTGGATCACCAAGAGAATCACAGCCTGGTCCACCTCATGCCGGAAGACCTGCCTGCCGGTGGTTTGTTGTTCCTCCTCAGTGGAGAGTCCGGAGTACGCCCTCCAGCCCAACATTCCACGTGAGTACGCAGATCTCTCCGATGTCTTCTCTTCATCTAAGGCTATGTGTCTCCCTCCTCACAGGCACTGGGACTGCGCCATTGACCTGCTGGAGGGACAACACCCCCCAAAGAGTCACATTTACCCCCTTTCCATGGCGGAGACTGAGGCCATCTAGAAGTATGTGGCGGAGACCCTGACACAGGGGTTCATCAGACGCTCTACCTCTCCTGCCTCCGCCAGCTTCTTCTTCGTGGCCAAAAAAGATGGAAGACTGAGACCATACATTGACTACAGGGGGCTGAACGTAGTCACCACCAAGTACCGGTACCCCCTCCCTCTGGTTCCGTCGGCTATCGAGCAGCTACGAGGGGCCCGGTACTTTACCAAGGTGGACCTGAGGAGTGCCTACAACCTGATCCGAATCCGGGAAGGAGACGAGTGGAAGACGGCATTCAGAACTACCTCAGGCCACTATGAATACTGTGTCATGCCCTACTTCCTCGCCAACGCACCATCTGTGTTCCAGTCCTTCGTCAATGACATGTTCCGGGACATGCTGAGTAGACAGATGGTGGTGTACATCGACGATATCCTGATCTACTTGGCAACGTTCGAGGAGCACGTCCGAGCTGTCCTACTCCGCCTCCGGGAACACAGCCTGTTGGTGAAAGGGGAGAAATGGAATTCCACCAACAGGCCATCTCCTTCCTAGGATACAGGATCAGTCCTGAGGGGTTGTTCATGGAAGGAGTGAAGACGGATGCCGTCAGGTCATGGCCAGTTCCCACCACCATCAAGGGCCTACAGAGCTTCCTGGGCTTCGCCAATTTCTACCGGCGTGTCATCAGGTCCTTCAGCTCCATAGCAGCCCACTCACCTCTCTCCTTAAGGGTGGGCCTCAGAAGCTGACCTGGAACCCTGAGGCTGACACTGCCTTCAAGAGGCTGAAGGAGAGGTTCACTGCAGCGCCCATCCTAAAACACCCAGATCCATTTCGTCCTTTCATCCTGGAGGTGGACGCATGAGAGGAGGGCGTGGGTGCGGTCCATTCCCAGCGGCACGGTAAGCCAGATAAAATGCATCCCTGTGCCTTTTTCTCAAAAAAGCTTACCCCTGCAGAGAGGAACTATGGAGTTGGAGAAAGGGAGCTGTTGGCAGTGGTCCTCGCTGTGGAGGAATGGAGACACTGGCTGGAAGGGCAGTCCATCCATTCTGGATTCTTACTGACCACCGGAATTTGGAGCACTTACGGGCAGCGAAACGGATGAACTCTCGTCAAGCCGGGTTGGCCCAATTTCTTACTCGATTTCAATTCATTCTGTCCTACCACCCAGGATCCCAGAATGCGAAAGTTGACGCACACTCCAGGATGCACCATACCGGAGAAAGGAAGGATCTGGGGGGTCCAATCCTGCCCTCATCTCTCATCGTTGCACCTGTTGTTTGGGATGTGGACAAAGACATCTGCCTGGCCAACGGCCCTCCGGGGCGCAAGTATGTACCCAACAGTGTCCGTGACCGCCTGCTGATCTGGGTGCACACCACCCTTATGGCAGGGCACTCTGGTATTACGCGCATCCTGCATTCTCTAGCACAAATGTACTGGTGGCCCACCTTGGCTTCTGATGTGTCCCGCCATGTCAACTCCTGTTCCGTATGTGCCCAAGCGAAGACACCTCAGCCCTGGCCCCTTGGACACCCATCCAGACCGATGCGCCCGCTGTCAATGAGTGGTTCCACAGGGCCGGACAGGTATGGGACGCCGCCCATGTCCATCTCCAGAGGGCCATTCGTCGACAGAAGGACCAGGCCGACCGCCACCGCAGTGAGGCCCCTGTAGTTGAGCCTGGGGATCGTGTCTGGCTGTCCACAAAAAACATCCCTCTCCGTCTGCCCTGCAAGAAACTGAGCCCCCGGTTTGTGGGGCCGTTTAAGGTCCTCCGGAAGATAAATGAGGTATCGTACCGGCTGCTCCTCCCCCCAGTGTCTCACCCACTTTTCATTTGTCTCTCCTCAGGCCGTTGGTTCCTGGTCCTCTGGCGGATGGCGTACCCCGGGGTACGCCTCCTCCGCCCCTGGACATTGCCGGGAGTCCGGCGAATGCGGTGAGGGATCTGCTGGACTCCAGGTTCCGTGGGGGACGGCTCCATTAACTGATAGACTGGGAGGGTATGGTCCTGAGGAGGGAGCTGGGTTCCAGCTGGGGACGTTCTGGACCCCAACCTAATTCGGGACTTCCACCGTCGCCGCCCTGACCAGCCCGCTCCTCGTCCTAGGGGTCTTCCTCCTGGCCGGCGACGTCCAGCGGCTGGAGTCGCCCGTCCGGGGAGGGGGGTACTGTCACGTCTCCTCCCGTTGCTCTCCTCCGGCACTCTGATTCGCCGGTCTACTGAGCCACCGGTCTGAGCGCACCACCTCGGCAACACCGGAATGGAAACCCAACGCACCCTAATCACCTCCAGCGCACCTGCACCTCATCATCTCATCATCACTACCCCTATTTAGCCCTGGACTGTTCTGTAGGATTTTTTGTGTGATTGTTTTGCTTGGTGTCATGTACTCTATCTTTGTTAACTCTCTTTGTCATTTTTTAAGTAAACCTTGACCTTGTTAATTCCTGCGTCTGCGTCCTGCGTCTTCGTATACTCAGTACTCGTCACAATATCACTGGTATTGATGCTACAGTATAACAGGATCATTCAGTTGTAGAAATGATTGCAGAGTATTTGTTGTATCAGATGCCCTTTTAATTCTGTTTGAAAACATGAGAGTAGCTATATGCTACAATGCTAAATAATGAAAGAAGCTGATTGATCTAAATCAGTATGAAATGTGCTGCCTATTCCTGAGATAGTGATCACTGGAATCATGATTAAACAAACTCTTGGGGCTATATTTCAATCAAAACAAACTATTTCAGCTCCGAGGCAAGAAGACATGCATAACTTAATCTCAAAATAGTTCATTTAGCACACAGCACTGCTGATATTTCTCACAATAATACTTTAACTTTCAGCTCTAAAACACTATTTTCTTCACTAACAACATGTGGTGACTCTCTTTTCCCCTATATGGCTTCTAGACACTACAGTGACTTCTCCGGAAGGCGGCTGAATCACTGGTGTCGTCGTGGGTGACCCTGCAGGTGTACACCTCTCCCTCTTCCCAGAGTGCCTTGCTCAGGGTTAGGGTGCTACTGTGGCTGTAGTTCGCCCTTCTCTTCTTCTGTGATGGTCAGGACCCCCTCCATCACCTCCTCCCCTTCATCATCTCCCCCTGGGGGTGGCCGAGCCCCCGGAGAGCTGTTCAGAGGATGGGGGGAGAAGAGACACTGTGGGCCTGACAGAGGGACCAGCTGGAGGAGAAGAGAGAGGACGGTCAGCTACTACTACTCTATAATGGAATATATTAGGAGAGGAAAGGAGAGGGTCAGCTACTATTGCTACTGCTACTGCCACTACTACTACTACTACTACTACTACTACTACTACTACTACTACTACTACTACTACTACTACTACTACTACTACTACTACTACTACTACTACTACTACTACTGCTAATACTACTACTCTATAACATTAGGAGAGGAGAGGGGAGAATAACTGCCCAGAGGAGCGGGGAGAAATGACCCTGGCCATGTCTGAATACCCATACTACTGTACTAAATAGTATTAGAAAAAAATAGTGAATAGTGAAATTTCATAGTACTCCGAATGCGTCCGCTAATGCGCGATTGCATTGACTCCAGCCATTCGTTCATTTTTGTACAGCGTGGCAATTTATCTGATTATCAGCTGTTGCCAAACACATGAGTCAGAAAAGACGAGTGAATTCTACTTGATTAAACGCCAAAATGAGTATGCAGTTTAAGTATATAATAGGCTAATATGGGTATTAGGACACGGCCACTGTGTTATCAGTGAACAAAACCATTTCAGATTGACAGTAAATAGTATAAACAACTAGCTACAGTACAAAGAACAATCAAGAACAACCGAGAACACCCAAACACTTCATCTATGAAGAAAAAAAAGATACAAGTCTGGACACATTTTTTGACAAAACATGTAAGGTACATTCATGCTCTACAGTTTAGCCTTCAAAGAGCAACAAGACACCGGAGGTTTCCCAGACACAGGTTATGCCTAGTCCTAGACTAAAAAGCACTTTTTATGGAGATTCTACATTGAGCTTACTTTTTATTCCAAGACCAGGCTTATTCTGTGTCTAGGAATCCGCCCCTAAATCTAGAAAGACATGCAGTAAACACATACCATATATAGTCTGGATACAGTATCATTTAATATGCACCATTTAAAATCTGACATGAAATATCCATTTTAATTTATGTCAAATCTAATCTGAGATACAATTTTCTCACTTTGGTGACTCTGCCCTCTACCAATATACCAATCTGTCCACAGAAATCTCTGAAAAGATATAGCCTAAAAGTCTTTCCTCTGGAGAAGATGATAACATCTCATAAAAGTTGTTCAATGGCATGATTACATTTACTTTTATCAGAGAAGAAAGATAAAAATGGACTTAGTTTTCAGCACCAGTTTTGTTCCGCTTCCAAAAGTCCACCACAGTGATTCATTCTGGTGAAGTCTCCATACAAAAACATCCTCCACACAAGAGTGAGAACCTCCA
The DNA here is from genome assembly GCF_020615455.1 of Coregonus clupeaformis. NCBI lineage: Eukaryota > Metazoa > Chordata > Actinopteri > Salmoniformes > Salmonidae > Coregonus > Coregonus clupeaformis. The sequence continues at coordinate 32,411,311 of NC_059219.1, read as the reverse complement.
CACACAGTGCACTCTCAGTACCACCCCAATAGTACTGAAGTACGAGTATAATACAATAGGGCCTGATAGTACTGAAGTACTAGGATAATACAATAGGGACTGATAGTACTGAAGTACTAGTATAATACAATAGGGACTGATAGTACTGAAGTACTAGTATAATACAATAGGGACTGATAGTACTTAAGTACTAGTATAATACAATAGGGACTGATAGTCCTGAAGTACTATTATAATACAATAGGGACTGATAGTACTGAAGTACTAGTATAATACAATAGGGACTGATAGTACTTAAGTACTAGTATAATACAATAGGGACTGATAGTCCTGAAGTACTATTATAAACAATAGGGACTGATAGTACTGAAGTACTAGTATAATACAATAGGGACTGATAGTACTTAAGTACTAGTATAATACAATAGGGACTGATAGTACTGAAGTACTAGTATAATACAATAGGGACTGATAGTACTGAAGTACTAGTATAATACAATAGAGACTGATAGTACTGAAGTACTAGTATAATACAATAGGAACTGACAGTCCTGAAGTACTAGTATAATACAATAGGGACTGAAAGTACTGAAGTACTAGTATAATACAATTGGGACTGATAGTACTGATGTACTATTATAATACAATAGGGACTGATAGTACTGTAGTACTAGTAAAATACAATAGGGACTGATAGTCCTGAAGTACTAGTATAATGCAATAGGGACTGATAGTCCTGAAGTACTAGTATCAAACAATAGGGACTGATAGTACTGAAGTACTAGTATAATATAATAGGGACTCATAGTCCTGGGTTATGAGTATAATCCACTGAAGAACGCAGATCATTACATTTTCATCTTGATTTACTGATTTACAGTAGAAGTTATTTAAAACATGATAAAATCATCTGTATAATCTTATTCATAGTTAACAGTTGAATGTGGGTCCTAACCAGGAAGAATATTTTCATAGGAAACTTTGCATTTTCAGCACATGCGTCAGTGGTCTGTGAGTTGAACACTTCATGACTGAGAGCTGTCCTTCATGACAACAGAACTTCAATGATGACTTTTATCATGAGCTTTGTGTGGATATTGATGTCTTTACTTCAAAGTCCGATTTACAATCTGTTGGTCTAAAATACGTTTCTTATTGAAATGTTTCATCTTAATTTTGTCTCAAATTGAGAAAATGAGACTCTAGAGATTTAGACAACATGACCAAATGTTCTCTGAAATCTTACTTTTCTCTGTTCCAGAATCCAGAGCACAGGTCACTGTGACTCAGACTCCTACAGTGGAAACTGTTCTCCCAGAACAGACAGTCTCTCTGAACTGTAAAACCAGCAGTGATGTTTATGATGCAGGAGGCTATTACCCCTGTCTAGCCTGGTATCAACAGAAACCCGGAGGAGCTCCTACACTCCTTATTTTCTATGCTACAAGACTTCAGTCTGGGACTCCATCTAGATTCAGTGGCAGTGGATCTCATAGTGACTTCACTCTGACCATCAGTGGAGTCCAGGCTGAAGATGCAGGAGATTACTACTGTCAGAGTTACCACAGTGGTGGAGTGTTCACACAGTGATACAGAGCCATACAAAAACCTCCCTCAGTCAGACTGCACAGTGACTGTACTGCTACAGCTGGGACCTACTGCAGGTGCTGAGGGGGAAGAGACAGTGACATGGAACACTGATTAGTGAAGTCAACTTTGAATATGTTTAGAAAGCATCATTCAGATGACATGTCCCCCATCATCATCATCATCATCATCATCATCATTATCAAGGTTCTGACTAGTTATATCATGACCTGAAAGTTCACTTATAAAGTTAGATGTTTGGAACACATGTTTTATTTTTGTATTTCATTTAATTTTACCTTTATATTCCCAGGTTAGTCTCATTGAGATTAAACATCTATTTTTCAAGAGAGACCTGGCCAAAATAGCAGCACGCAAAGCTTTACACCCAAGTACAACATAAAACACAAAGCACTACAGTTTAACAACAGAAATGTACACATTGAGAAGGCAAGAATTCTTTACGGAGGGGTAGTACATCTGGGGGTCAAAACATTGACAGCCCCGCACTTCATTGTCCACCATAGATTTTACTCAACTACTCATTCAAAGAGAGTACCTCCTGGAAAGGCCAGAAAACTGGAACAACTTTTTTTTTCAAACACAGCTCTGTAAGAGCCTTAGGTACAGTCAACAAGATAGAGTCATGTGAGTGTGGACGATATTTGTCATTTGTCTGGTTGACAATGGCGGTACATAGGTCAAATGGGAGCTATTACCAGTCAAACGTCCACATGCAGAGTTTGAAGCACAGCAATAATGCATGAGGCCATGTGTTATGACATCTTTTATCATGGCTGTGATATCGTCATACCCACGAGGCGAAGAACATGGCTTGTGACATAACACATGGCCTCGAGTATATTATTGCTTTTATACAACGTGTTACCAGCAGTAAAAATCAAGATTATTTCCCAAACCATACATTTCTCTACAAAACGTGATGCTACATCCACTAACACTGGTTGTCAAGTGACGTTTTAGGCGTTCTCTGGTCGTTAGTTCTATTCGTATTGACTGCCATGTAAAAAGCAAAACTACCCAAGTGTTGGTTGACAGTTCCAGATCCTTGGTTTCTAGGGATGCTGTCCATGGATTTGAAAACAGCGCTGAAACCAGGCCCTGCGCCACGAGGGTGCAAAAGGGGTCAATGCCCCCTTAGTTGGAATATTGTGCCCCCTCAGTTTTGTGTCCCTATTCTGTCCCACAATCTGCCCCCTCCGTCATGCCCATTTATTGTGTATGCTTCATTCATGCAACTCCCTTGCTCGCATCATACCTACATAATACACATTTTACAGGTTGAAAAAAAAACGATTGATTGGCCATCACAGTAGAAGGGCAGGGTTTTAGGTTTACTTTCAAAGTTACGTACTACGAAAAAAATAAAAAGTTTCACCGAGCAGCTGGATGGAATTTAGCTAATGTTAACAGTTAGGTAGTTAGCTGATAGTATGATGGATATTAGAGAGTGGCTTCACCAGGGCACAACGTCAGCATCGGATCAAAGCGGCGGGGAGGAGGAGAAGCCTGCCACAGAGGCCAAAGGCAAGGCCTTGAGCAGACCCGGTTCCAATTGGTCAGCCCCTGAGGATTTCTTGGTATCTATAGCAAGTAAGGCACAAAGGACTTATTTTTCTGTGAATTGCCGAAATACAAAAACTTCACTACCATTTTCCAAGTCAATCTTCAAAATTCCCAAATCAGTGTTTGTGATGATTAAATGCATCAATGATGGCATTTCTGTTCGTAATGGGGCCAGAATCTAAATAGATTTGTTGGGGCAGAGAGGAGGAGTGCAACCCTTCAGAGACTTGACAGTTTTCCCAAATTTAACTAGATTCCCCTTACAATCAGAAAGAGTGGTTACATAATAATCAGATTGTCACGATCGTCGTTAAGAGAGGAGGACCAAGGCGCAGCGTGATGAACGAACATGTTTATTTATCATTAGCGATAAACACGGACAGTAAACAAAAACAACAAACGACTCGTAACGTCCTAGACCAACACGGAACAAGAACCCACAAACACAAAGGGAAAAACAGACAGTTTAAATATGGCTCCCAATCAGAGACAACCAGCCAACAGCTGACACTCGTTGCCTCTGATTGGGAGTCACTCAGGCCAACATAGAAATAAACAAACTAGAACTCCCAACATAGAAATACACCACATAGAAAGAACACACCCTGGCTCAACATATAGAGTCCCAGAGCCAGGGTGTTACAGTACCCCCCCCCCCTAAAGGTGCGGACTGCGACCGCGCCTCAACTAGAGCAAAACAGGGGAGGGCTGGGTGGGCATTCCTCCTCGGCGGCGGTTCTGGCTCCGGCCTTGCCCACCACCCTCCAATAAACCCCCCATAGCGCCCCTGGTCCGGTCTATCCCCGCTGGCTGGAGCTGAACTGGACGTAGCAGGAGCGGTTAGCTTCAGCTCCGTAGTGGAGCAGTTGACCGGTACCTTACCAGGCACCGGTGACCCAGGCACTGGTTGTGCTGGACTGACGACGCGCACCCCTGGCTTGGTGCGTGAAGCCAGAACGGGCCGGACCGGGCTGACGATGCGCACCCCTGGCTTGGTGCGTGGAGCCGGAACGGGCCGGACCGGGCTGACGACTCGCACCCCTGGCTTGGTGCGTGGAGTAGGAACGGGCCGGACCGGGCTGACGATGCGCACCCCTGGCTTGGTGCGTGGAGTAGGAACAGGCCGGACCGGGCTGGCGACGCACACCGTAGGCTTGGTGCGAGGAGCAGGGACAGGCCGGACCGGGCTGGCGACGCACACCGTAGGCTTGGTGCGTGGAGCAGGGACAGGCCGGACCAGGCTGGCGACGCACACCGTAGGCTTGGTGCGAGGAGCAGGGACAGGCCGGACCGGGCTGGCGACGCACACCGTAGGCTTGGTGCGTGGAGCAGGGACAGGCTGGACCGGGCTGGCGACGCACACCGTAGGCTTGGTGCGTGGAGCAGGGACAGGCCGGACCGGGCTGGCGACGCACACCGTAGGCTTGGTGCGTGGAGCAGGGACAGGCCGGGCCGGGCTGTGGAGACGGATAGGAGACCTGGAGTGAAGAGCTGCCACAACCCGTCCTGGCTGAATGCCTACCTTCACTCACTCTGTGTGAGGCATCAGCACAGGACGTACAGGGCTGTGTACCATTACTGGCATAACAGCACGTGACACTGGCGCAGGATATCCGGGACCGAGGAGAGGCACTGGAGGCCACGAGCGCTGAGCCGGCACACTCCGTCCTGGCTGCATGCCCACCTTCACACAACACGTGCGGGGTGCTCGCACAGGACGTACTGGACTATGCCGGAACACTCGTGGCACAGTACGCAGCTCCGCATACCCCGGAACCTGACCAGTCTCATGCTGCCATGCCGAGTACGGGGAGTTGGCTCTGCTCTCCATCCAGGCTCCGCCAACCTGCCTTCTGGCCCCCCAAACCCGGTGGCCTCCTCTCCAAATCGCCCTGTGGCAGCCTCCTGCTGCCCAGCCGCCCATGCCGTGTGCCCCCCCAAAAAATGTTTTGGGGGTTGCCTCTCGTCCGTCCGACGATGACACTGCTGACGCCGCTGCTCCTCTCTCGCCAGGGCCTTAATCCTAGCCCATGGCCCTTTGCCCCCGAGCATGTCCTCCCAGGACCACGATTTGCCCACCTGGGCCATCGCCAACCTCTCCATCTCCTTTCCGGGCGCTTCCTCCCATGTCCAGTCTGCCTGCTCCTGGACACGCTGCTTGGTCCTTGTATGGTGGGTTCTTCTGTCACGATCGTCGTTAAGAGAGGAGGACCAAGGCGCAGCGTGATGAACGAACATGTTTATTTATCATTAGCGATAAACACGGACAGTAAACAAAATCAACAAACGACTCGTAACGTCCTAGGTAACATAGACCAACACGGAACAAGAACCCACAAACACAAAGGGAAAAACAGACAGTTTAAATATGGCTCCCAATCAAAGACAACCAGCCAACAGCCGACACTCGTTGCCTCTGATTGGGAGTCACTCAGGCCAACATAGAAATAAACAAACTAGAACTCCCAACATAGAAATACACCACATAGAAAGAACACACCCTGGCTCAACATATAGAGTCCCAGAGCCAGGGTGTTACACAGATATAGCCTTTCTGATTAGTCTTACTCATTGATTTCTCAGTTGCCTAAAATAGTGCCAATCCGGGCCTAAGCCTGTGTTCCTGGACTTGACCCAGGCAACATTTCGTATTACAAATGACTTTGGATAATTCAGGAGTGAACCAGGAATTCGATGTACCTTTAACTCTCAGAGTGTTGAAGGGGGCATGATTATCTACATATTGAGGACATTTACAAAAAAGCTTAAAGCTAAATCAGGTTCAGAGATAACTGAGATAAAATCAAAGTCACTACAATAAAGATCATGTAAAAAAGCTTGTTCACTGAAGTTTTTAAAGTTCCTCTTAGTGAGACACGAGACTGAGATTGATGTATTCTCACATCTCTGACTCAGACAACTGAGCAATGCTCACTAAAATCCAGTGGGAACACTCCGCTAGCAACATTTTTTTTGGAGAATTCGTCAAGATTAGATCAATCAGGGTAGATTTTTTTTTTCTTTAGGATTGTGCCGTGTAGGGTCATTTATCAGCTGAGACAGGTTTAGCTCAAAGCAAATATCTGACACTGGCATCCTCCAATCAATATTAAAATCACCCAAAATTAGTAGTTCAGATTTACCATACCTAGATAGCAATTCAGATAAATTGTTGATGGCATATATGTTATGTGTCCCTTCCTGAATCCACCAAAGAGGTTAATACCGGTCCACTCCCTCACACTGACCCAGTCCATGGTATTTTTACTTTTTTTTTCAGGCAGTGAAACTGGTCAACTACTAGACTAGTAGCTGTGGGAGTGAAACTGAGATTTCCGTAGACAGGGCTGGGTGGTTCTGCTTGTCCCAGAATAGAGCAGTACTGTCACCAGATGTTCACTCTGTTCCCAGGGGGTTGGAGGTAGAGAAGACTATATGACTATCTTGAAGCTGTGATACTTCTAATAGTATGTGGACAACTAAGTCTATAAATCAAGCAGGTCAAAAACCTTTCCAAGAAAGACCTCTACTGTTAATCTGTTAACATTGTAGTATCTAGACCTCTCCTGTTAATCTGTTAACATTGTAGTATCTAGACCTCTCCTGTTAATCTGTTAACATTGTAGTATCTGGACCTCTCCTGTTAATCTGTTAACATTGTAGTATCTAGACCTCTCCTGTTAATCTGTTAACATTGTAGTATCTAGACCTCTCCTGTTAATCTGTTAACATTGTAGTATCTAGACCTCTCCTGTTAATCTGTTGACATTGTAGTATCTAGACCTCTCCTGTTAATCTGTTAACATTGTAGTATCTAGACCTCTCCTGTTAATCTGTAAACGTTGTAGTATCTTGTGTTACTATGACCTACAGTTTGATGACAATGTGTTTTCAAGTGAATAACTAAACTATGACATTTAGGTCTGATCATTTTCAAAGAAACTGTGAATCAGGCTTTACAAATATATTTCTATATAATTCAACATTTGACTAAAGTCTAATTATTGAAAGAGACAACGAAAATATTTGTTCCAAAGGAAAATGTTTATTTTCATCTATTAATCAAAGCATCAAAGCAAACATTCCTACAGTATCTAATAATTTTTAAAAAACAGAACACATAAAATCTAACACTGATACAACCTCAGTCTACAGAGAGGATTGACACATGAACTCAAGCAAAGCCCTCTGTTAGTCTACATGTCAGTGATCAATAAGACAGAGAACATCTGATCTCAGAACAGAGTCAAAGCAGAGGAACCAGCAGCCACTCTTCACAGGGCTGTGTGACTGAGGGGTCCTACCCAGAACAATCAGCCCTCCTCAGGGTCTTGGTGACTGTAGTCTGGGATTTCTGCTGGGCTTCACAGGTCACCTCTCCTGCCTTGGTCCACTCCTGGGCAGTGAGAGTCAGGGTGCTGCTCCAGCTGTACAGGCCGTCCTTCTCCAGGACCCCGGGACTGGCCTCCTGCTTCTTGCTGGTCCCGTCCACTTTCCAGCTCATGGTCCAGTCTGAAGGGAAGCCCTTGTTGGCCATACACGTCAGTGTGACTGTTGTTGTACTGGACAGCTCCTCACTAGAGGGGGCCAGGATGGTGAGGGTGGGGGCACTGTTACCTGGAACAAACAGAAATCATCAACTAAGTAACTACATCAAGTACAGCTACAGTAAGATATTATCTTCAGCAAAGGACACATCAAAATAAAGTGACCTCTAAATATGAATGTAGAAGTTAGATAGTTTAAAAGATGTGGAGAAAACACTAAAGTAATATGATACAAAGCAGATTTATGAACCAAACAAGTATAAAGTGGTAAAATAACTAGAGTTACTAGTCATATGGTGTCAGTTACACATGTCATACAGATATTGTTTAGGAATGGATCTGATCAGAATAGCCTACTCATATTCATAGTATTTTCATCACATATAAACCTTGTTAGATCATGAAGTCTGTTAAACAAACATAACTGAGACCCTTTGTCTTCACACTAACAGTGAAGTCTACCATGAACACAATTCAACAATGATGAATACTATATACTATACTATTAAATAGTTGTTATATGAGAATTAGGAAATATACAAATCAGACATACAAATAATCCTAAAATTTATCATTTTGATACCATAAATATCTATTTGAAAGAAGGCTCATTCAAAAGCTCAATTTAACCAAAAATATTTGAGAGTTAAAGATCGACAATCGCACACAAACAGTAATACACAATGCAACAACTATATTCAATATTATTAAGTAGTTATCATTCTAGAATTATACTCTGCAATCCATCAAACCAGACATACATAAACACCTACATTTTAACATTTTGGTTAAACAAAATGTTATTTGAAAGAAGGCTTCGTCAAAAGTAATAGAAATAACTATATTTTTTAGAAAGTAAAATATGTAAAACAGAGACAGAGTTTAAGAACGTAAAATACAAAAAAAAAAATAGCTGAAATAAATATCAAAAGAGCTTGTTACTTACTTCCAACATCTAGTCTGGTGCCGCTACCAAAAGTGTACCACAGTGATACAATCCCTATTACTGCTCGTACAAAAACCTCCTGCACATGTGGCAAGCTGAATTTCTTCAGACTATGGTTCAAATAATTAACTCTACTATGGTATGAATACTGTTAAGAAAAGATTTCATCTACTCAATTTGAAATAAAGTATTTTTTATTTAGTTTTCCTTAACATTGAGCAAAACCTACTTTTCTTGTACATTTCCTACTAGGTGCAGTATGTTTATTCATACAACCAATCTAAAATGTAGGCTAATCACTTCCATCTTTCAAAAATGCAGGTCAAATTTGATTAGATGTAATAACATTCATATTCAAATTGGCCATAGTATGTGTAAGCCTTGGGTATTATTCAAAAAATCTCCTAAAAAAAAGTAATTTAAAAAATCCTCAATATTGAGGCCAATTAATAGAGATATTGACTCACGACATCAAAAGGGGAATAAAACAGTTAATTTTGTGTTTACTTACTTCCAACATCAAGTCTGGTGCCGCTACCAAAAGTCCACCACAGTGATACAATCCCTATTACTGCTGGTACAAAAACCTCTCTGTGTTGTGATGCTGCAGCTGTTACAGTGAAGATCACTCATACAGAATCACAATCAACACAAATACACTTTAACATCTTCCAGGTAGAATAAACACTTCATATAGGCTGTTTCTAGATAATACACATATGAATTGTATCTTAAATCCAGATATGAGTCTTTTTTCCTTCTTCTGTGTATCAGGTGTTATCCTAGTCTGTAGGTACAGTCCAGCATTAGATCCAGTGTTGCTAGTATTCCTCCATATTGTCCATATGAAAGACAACAGCAGCAGCAGTAGTGATAGTGATCCATGTTGTATATTCCTTTATTAAAGATGTTGATCTCAGATTTAACAGTGGTGGTAAAGTCACAGAGGACAGACAACACTACCAGAGGAATCCTACCAGCTTTAGTTTAGAGAAGTGTTCACTAACTGATTAGAGGAACTTACATAAGAGAACAAGCATGAGTGAACAGACAGTTCATTATATCTGATCATCATCAGAATAAAAATACAATGGTGGTGTGACATAAAAGTTGCTGTGCATTAGTTATCAGAGTAAACAGGTGTTGTTTGATGTTATAAAAGCAAAATCATCAGGTTGTAATGGACTCTCATCTAATCTGATGGATCCTTAGTGGTCTAGATTTACTGAATAATGGTGGATGGGGAGAAGACCAGAATATTATTTGCATAGTGATGATGCTCTGTATAGACAGCACATGCTTCAGTTGTCTGGGAGTGTTTATATCCCTGTGAGTTTAACACTTCATGACTGAGAGCTGTCCTTCATGACAACAGAACCCACAATAACCATGACCTTTATCACCATCTTCATCTGGACACTGCTTCAAGGGTAAAAAACAATAGGAGTTATGTGTTTGTTTAATGAAAAGTAAACAATTTGAGTGTATTGAAAGATTGTTAAGATTGTTTTATTAATTCCTGGTGATGTACAATTATTAGTGTTCTCTCTGTTTCAGAATCTACAGGACAGTACACTGTGACTCAGACTCCTACAGTGAAAGCTGTTCTACCAACACAGACAGTCTCTCTGAACTGTAAAACCAGCAGTAATGTGTATTCTAATAACTATCTAGCCTGGTACCACTAGAAACCTGGAGGAGCTCCTAAACTCCTTATTTACTATGCTACAACCCTTCAGTCTGGGACTCCATCTAGATTCAGTGGCAGTGGATCTCATAGTGACTTCACTCTGACCATCAGTGGAGTCCAGGCTGAAGATGCAGGAGATTACTACTGTCAGAGTTTCCACTATCCCAATAGTAAAGATGTGTTCACACAGTGATACAGAGCCGTACAAAAACCTCCCTCAGTCAGACTGCACAGTGACTGTACTGCTACAGCTGGGACCTACTGCAGGTGCTGAGGGGAAAGAGACAGTGACATAAAACACAGATTAGTAAGGAGGTCAATTTGAATATGTTTAGAAAGCATTATTCAGATCACATGTTCCCCATCATCATCATCATCATCATCATCATCATCATCATCATTGTTATCATGGTTGTAACTCATTATATTTGTCATGACCTGAAAGTTCACCATCTTCATCTGGACACTTGCTTTCTACGTACAAGGTATACGAATTATGAATATCTAAGTAATGATAATTAAGTAAGTAATGCATGCATATAACAATAATAATGTCTCACAGCATTTCAGAATAAAACCTGATCCCTCTGTCAGGTTGTGAATTTCAAGAGACAAATCTACTATATTTATTGAGATGGTATAACATGATTATAACCACTAATCCCTAAATTAGTGTTTCCCAAACCTCTCCTTAAGTACCCAATGAAGTCCACATATTTGATTTTATTCCAGAATTATCACAGGTCCATTTGCTGATTAGGTGACCATTTGAATCAGCTGTGCTCGTTCTGGAACACATCAAATAGTGTAAGTGGACTGTCTGGGGGGACTTGAAGAGAGGTTTGGGAAACACTGTCCTGAAATTACCTGTTGTACAGTCAACACAAAACCTCTCTCCTGTCACGCCCTACTAGAACCTTCCAACAACTACCTAGCCTTTATTTGAGCCCAGCCGATGCTCGTTTATCAATCAAGGCCATGATTGGCTGGGCAATCAGCAATTGCCCAGCCAATTGCTCACACAGATCTCTTCACTTACACTGTCTCTGTGGGACTAAGACAGTCTGGGGTGTATGTATTAGTTGTACCCTGTAACAAAAACGTTTTGCATTGGAAAAATATTTGAAACGAATATGAGAGTTTCTTTTGGACAAATTCCGCTAGGTCCCTCCCCGTTTTGTTCCGTTAGCTACTGTTTGCTTCCGTTTGGTTCCGTTAGGGGGGGTGTATTCTTTACGGAAACCGTTTACCGTTTAAGAACCAAACTGATACTTTATTGCTTGGTTTAATGGACTTTAGAGGTCATAATGGATGTAACTGAAGTACATTTCTAATGTGGTGTAACTGTGAATAATATTATAATTTTTTACTCTACTTTTTTTCCAGCTGTTTTGGTTTAGTTTTATGTCATTATTTTATTATTATTTTATTTTTGTCCATTTAACTATTCTTGATATCCCAGTTTGTGCCTTGCTTGTCATTGGTATTGTAGTTGTCACGTCCTGTATTTCTGTTGAAAAAAAGAAACAAACGGAAGAAAACAGAGCAAAATGAGTTTCAATTATAAAGATCCAGATAGCTTCATCCCTGTTTTGTTCTGTTTGCTTCCGTTTAAGAAACGTTTTGCAACAGAATCGGAATGAATACACCCCTGTTTGCATAGATTGGACACTTTGCATTGGCAGCACATGCTTCAGTGGTCTGGGAGTGTTTATATCCCTGTGAGTTTAACACTTCATGACTGAGAGCTGTCCTTCATGACAACAGAACCCACAACAACCATGACTTTGATCACCATCTTCATCTGGACACTTGCTTTCTACATACAAGGTATAAGAATGATGAATATCTAAGTAATGATAATTGAGTAAGTAATCATGCTTATCTCCGGATAATGTATTAATTACATAATTTCAGATAATAAAAAGTGTTCTGTTTGTTTCTCTCACCATTTAATATTCAGAATCCAGAGGACAGTACACTCTGACTCAGACACCTGCAGTGAAAGCTGTTCACACAGGAGAGACGGTCAACATTGGCTGTAAACTCAGCAGTGGTATTTATGGGAGTTACCTGCACTGGTACCTACAGAGACCTGGAGAAGCTCCTAAACTCCTCATTTATAACATTAACAGCAAGTTCACTGGGACTCCATCTAGATTCAGTGGCAGTGGATCTGGGAGTGACTTTACTCTGACCATCAGTGGAGTCCAGGCTGAAGATGCAGGAGATTACTACTGTCAGAGTTTCCACTTTCCCAATAGTAAATATGTGTTCACACAGTGATACAGAGCCGTACAAAAACCTTCCTCAGTCAGACTGCACAGTGACTGTACTGCTACAGCTGGGACCTACTGCAGGTGCTGAGGGGGAAGAGACAGTGACATGGAACACTGATTAGTGAAGTCAACTTGAATATGTTTAGAAAGCATCATCAAGTTCCCCATTATCATCATCATAATCATCATCAACGTTATCATGGTTTTAACTCATTATATTTGTCATGACCTGAAAGTTCACTTAAAAAAAGTTAGATATTTTGAAACAAAATATTTATGTATTTACTTTACCTTTATTTTCCCAGGCTAGTCTCATTGAGATTAAACATCTATTTTATAAGAGAGGCCTGGCCAAAATAGCAGCACACAAAGCTTTACACACAATTTACAACATAAAACACAAAGCACTACAGTTTAAAACCATACATTTACACATTGAGAAGGCAATAATTATTTTGGGAGATGTGCTGCATCTAGGGGTCAAAACATTGACAGCCCCCCACTTAATTGTCCACCATAGTTTTTACCCTAGCTAGTCAATCAAAGAGACAAGCTCCTGCAATTTCATGTCCCTTTGAAGCTCCTTCCAGGTGGAAGGGCCAGAGAACTGGAACACTTTTTTTACCCAGCTCTGTTCAGGACTTAGACACAGTCAACAAGATACAGTCATGTGTAGATGATAGTTGTCATTTGTCTGTTGGACAATGTAGATCCACAGGTCAAATGGGAGCTATTACCAGTCCACATGAGAAGCCAAACAAAAGGTGTAATGACCTTTACATTACTTAAACGTTACAATCACTTCAGCCCCCCCAAAAAAAAGTTCCCAAATTGACCTCACAACCAAATGTCTCATTTAAATGGATGAATTCATCTACATCAAAATATTAACTTTTTGTCATGAGTAGGTTACTGACTGCTAGACCTGTGAATGAGACCTGATGCTGGACTCAACCATGAGACACATGTACACTATTTACAAACACTATCTACACTTCACTATCTACACTACACTATCTACACTATCTACATACACTTGCTACACTACACTATCTACACTATCTACACTAACTACTATCCACATAAAGTATAATACTCATTTTATCTGTCATTAATTACATTATGCCATATATGTTATGTCTCCCATCCTCCATCCACCATAGAGGTTAAAACCAGTCACTCCCTATCATCTGGCCCAGTCCAGGGTATTTCAGACAGTTAAACTGTTCATCTGCTAGACTGGTAGCTATGGGAGTGAAACATAGATTTACATGGACAGGGCTGGGTGGTTCTGCTTGTCCCAGAATAGAGCAGCACTGTCAAAACAATCTTTATTTGAACTCAGAGGCAAAAAGACTTGTACAACTTGATCTCAAAATAGTTATTTTAACACACAGATCTACTGATGTTATTCACTATTATACTTTAACATTCAGCTCTAAAACACTAATGTTTCCAGCTCTAGCACCATGTGGGGACTCTCTAGCCTCCTACAATGGCTTCTAGAAACTACTGTGACTTCTCCGGAAGGCGGCTGAATTACTGGTGTCGTCAAGGACGACCCTGTAGAACTGTAAAACACTGAGCTAAATGTATCAGTGATACTGACAATATGTAAACTCATCCCCTCTCATGTTAAATCATTCCGGAAGTGATAACACCCATAGGTTCAGACTACATAAATATTCCTTCTCTGTTGCTATGGCAAACAAACTTTTTCGTAACATATCACACAATAAGTTGAATGGAATCATTTCAGAATAAATAACCCAGCTTTTGTAAGGTCCCTCAGCCAGGTAGTGCATTTTAAGATTTCAAGCAAGGAGTCAACCATATTTATTGATATGATATAACGTGATTATAACCCCCTAAAGCGTCCTGTGGTTCTGTCAAGGCAAAACGTCTCTCCTGCCACACCTGCCACACCTGGCTAGAACCCTTCAAACAGATCTCTTCAATGAACGAAGATTGTGAGAAGGTGAAGGAAGCATGGAGAGGTCAGAGATAGCCAGACTTGTAAAATGGGCTAAGGAACAGAAGTTGGGTTTTGGAGGAATGCCATCAGTGCGTGCTCTGCGAGCAATACAGCTGATGAAGGCGGAAGAGCGTGGTGAATGGATAAACGTGATGGTGGACAGCGAGGAAGAAGGACAAGAGTCATTGTCAGTGTGTTGAGTGGTGGTGTCTTATCCTCCCAGGCCGTTGGCTTGATGCAGGAGCAGATAGGGTCAAAGTAATGAAATGGGGTAGTGGGTTTTAATGTGTGTACGACATTTTACTGCAGAAAAGTTAATGGGGTGGTGATTTTATTTTTATGAAACAGTGGTATATAGGTATAGGGTTAGTTGGTCGTGTACATTTTTCCTTTTAGGAACAGGAATAATAAAGATAATTTAATGTAGTTAGGCTGTGACTGGCTTCACAATTTAGTACAGTAGGTGCCGGCTTATGCACCTTTAAATTGGATGCAATCCACCAACCCAATCCAGATGAAGAAGAAGAAGAAGAAGAAGAAGAAGAAGAAGAAGAAGAAGAAGAAGAAGAAGAAGAAGAAGAAGAAGAAGAAGAAGAAGAAGAAGAAGAAGAAGAAGAAGAAGAAGAAGAAGAAGAAGAAGAAGAAGAAGTTGAAGAGCTCTTCTTCTACAGTTTCCCTGGGGGATCAATAAAGTGTGTTTGCATAGAGGACACTTTGCATCAACAGCACATGTTTCAGTGGTCTGGGAGTGTTTATATCCCTGTGAGTTTAACACTTCATGACTGAGAGCTGTCCTTCATGACAACAGAACCCACAACAGCCATGACTTTTATCATCATCTTCTCCTGTTAATCTGTGTAAATTGTAGTATCTTGTGTTAGTATGAACTACTGGTTGATGACGTTGTGGTTAGAACATAAATAACTAAGCAATGAGGTTTAGGTCGGATAGTTTTCATAGAGACTGTGAATCCGGCTTTATGAATGTATTTCAATATCATTCAACATTTAAGACTAAAGTCTAATAATTGAAAGAGAAATCTTTATTTTCATCTATTCATCAAATCATTAAAGCAAACATTCCTACAGTATCTAATAGTAATAAAGCAGAACACATCAAATCTAACACTAATACAACCTCAGTCTACAGAGAGGATTGACACATGAACTCAAGCAAAGCCCCCTGTTAGTCTACATGTCAGTGATCAATAAGACAGAGAACATCTGATCTCAGAACAGAGTCAAAGCAGAGGAACCAGCAGCCACTCTTCACAGGGCTGTGTGACTGAGGGGTCCTACCCAGAACAATCAGCCCTCCTCAGGGTCTTGGTGACTGTAGTCTGGGATTTCTGCTGGGCTTCACAGGTCACCTCTCCTGCCTTGGTCCACTCCTGGGCAGTGAGAGTCAGGGTGCTGCTCCAGCTGTACAGGCCGTCCTTCTCCAGGACCCCGGGACTGGCCTCCTGCTTCTTGCTGGTCCCATCCACTTTCCAGCTCATGGTCCAGTCTGAGGGGAAGCCCTTGTTGGCCAGACATGTCAGTGTGGCTGTTGTTGTACTGGACAGCTCCTCACTAGAGGGGGCCAGGACGGTGAGGGTTGGGACGCTGTTACCTGGAACAAACAGAACTCATCAACTAACTACATCAAGTACAGTTACAGTAAGAGCTTATCTTCAGCAAAGGACACATCAAAATAAAGTGAATTTGAAATGCCTTTTAAATATGAAAATAAAAGTTAAATTGTTTAAAAGATGTGGAGAAAACACTAAAGTAATACGATACAAAGCAGATTTATGAACCTAACAAGTATAAAGTGGTTAAATAACTAGAGTTACTAGTCATATGGTGTCAGTTACACATGTCATACAGATATTGTTTAGGAATGGATCTGATCAGAATAGCCTACTCATATTCATAGTATTTTCATCACATATCAACCTTGTTAGATCATGAAGTCTGTTAAACAAACATAACTGAGACCCTTTGTCTTCACACTAACAGTGAAGTCTACCATGAACACAATTCAACAATGATGAATACTATATACTATACTATTAAATAGTTGTTATATCAGAATTAGGAAATATATAAATCAGACATACAAATAATCCTACAATTTATCATTTTGATTCAATAAATATTTATTTGAAAGAAGGCTCATTAAAAGCTAAATTTCATCAAAAATATTTGAGAGTTAAAGATCAACAATTGCACACAAACAGTAATTGTCACGCCCTGGCTCTGGGGACTCTTATATGTTGAGCCAGGGTGTGGATTTTCTATGTTTTGTTTTCTATGTTTTTGTTTCTAGATCGTTTATATCTATGTTGGCCAGGGTGGTTCCCAATTAGAGACAGCTGTAGCTCGTTGTCTCTGATTGGGGATCATACTTAGGCAGCCTGTTTTGCACTAGTCTTTGTGGGATCTTGTTCCGGAAGGTTTGTGTTGTAACCAAGGACTTCACGTATCGTCTCATTTAATGTTTTGGTTCAAGTTGTGTACACAAATAAAGAATGTACGCTTATCACGCTGCGCCTTGGTCCGCTTCATCTGTCGACGATCGTGACAGAAGATCCCACCATCTGAGGACCAAGCAGCGTGCCCAGGAGGAGAAGTTGGCGATGTCCCAGGTGGGCGAATGGTGGTCATAGGAGGACATATTCGCGGGCAGAGGGCCATGGGCAAAAGTAAATGCCCAGGCAGGAGAGGAGAAACGGCGCTAACAGTGCCGACAACGGACACGCGAGAGGCAACCCCAATACATTTTTTTGGGGGGGGCACACGGCGTGGACGACGGGGCTGCTGGAGGCAGCTACAGGGCGAATCGGCGGACTAGGAGAGGAGGCCACCAGGTTACGGGGGCTATTGGTCACGAGGGAGAAGGAGAGTGTAGAGGCACGGCGAGAGGAACTGGTTAGGCAGCAGAGGGAGCGGAGGTTTATGAGGAAACCCAGTCCCGCTCCTCGCACCAAGGAAGTGGTGTGTGTCACCAGTCCGGTCCAGCCCGTTCCTGATTCCCGCACAAGGCCAGTGGTGTGTGTTCCCAGTCCGGCCCGACCTGTTCCTGTCCCCCGCACAAGCCTGTGGTGCGCGTCGTCAGCCCGATCCGGCCTGTTCCTGTCCCCCGCACCAAGGCTGTGGTGCGCGTCGCCAGCCCAGTCCGGCATGTTCCTGCTCCCCGCACCAAGCCAGTGGTGCGCGTCGCCAGCCCGGTCCGGCCCGTTCCTGCTCCCCGCACCAAGCCAGTGGTGCACGTCGCCAGCCCGGTCCGGCCTGTTCCTGTCCCTCGCACCAAGCCAGTGGTGCGCGTCGTCAGCCCGGTCCGGCCCGTTCCTGCTCCCCGCACCAAGCCAGTGGTGCATGTGTCCAGTCCGGCACGGCCCATGCCTGTTCCACCGGTGCCTGGTACGGCACCGGTCAGCTGCTCCACTCCGGAGCCAGAGCAATCCGCTCCACCGGTGCCCAGTCCAGCTCCGGCCAGCGGGACCAGATCAGGGGCGCAACGGGGGGGTGGAGAGAGAGTGGTGGTCACGCCCGGAGCCGGATCCGCCTCCGAGGCGGAATACCCACCCGGCCCCTACCCTCTTGTGTTTGTGTGGCCTTTGGGGGGGTACTGTCACACCCTGGCTCTGGGGACTCTTATATGTTGAGCCAGGGTGTGGATTTTCTATGTTTTGTTTTCTATGTTTTTGTTTCTAGGTCGTTTACATCTATCTTGGCCAGGGTGGTTCCCAATCAGAGACAGCTGTAGCTCGTTGTCTCTGATTGGGGAACATACTTAGGAAGCCTGTTTTGCACTAGTCTTTGTGGGATCTTGTTCCGGAAGGTTTGTGTTGTAACCTAGGACTTCACGTATCGTCTCGTTTATTGTTTTGGTTCGTGTTGTGTACACAAATAAAGAATGTGCGCTTATCACGCTGCGCCTTGGTCCGCTTCATCTGTCGACGATCGTGACAGTAATACACAATGCAACACTATATTCAATATTTATTGAATCTAGAATTATACTCTGCAATCCATCAAACCAGACATATAAATAAACACCTACATTTTAACATTTTGGTTAAATAAAATGTTATTTGAAAGAAGGCTTCGTCAAAAGTAATAGAAATAATTTTTGAAAGTAAAATATGTAAAATCGCAATATTTTCATAGACAGAGTTTAAGAAAGTAAAATTCCCCCCCCAAAATAGCTGAAATTAATATCAAAAGAGCTTGATACTTACTTCCAACATCAAGTCTGGTGCCGCTACCAAAAGTGTACCACAGTGATACAATCCCTATTACTGCTCGTACAAAAACCTCCTGCACGTGGCAAGCTGAATTTCTTTAGACTGTGGTTCAAATAATTAACTCTAGTATGGTATGAATACTGTTCAGTCTTTGACCTCCTCCCTATAGGCTGTCTCATCGTTGTCGGAGATCAGGCCTACCACTGTTGTGTCATCAGAAAACCTAATGATTGTGTTGGAGTTGCGCTTGGCCACGCAGCCATGGGTGAAAGGGGAGTACAGGAGGGGACTAAGCACGCACCCGTGAGGGGCCCCCATGTTGATGATCAGCGTGGTAGATGTGTTGTTGCCTACCCTTACCACTTAGGGAATGCCCGTCAGGAAGTCCAGGATCCAGTTGCAGAGGGAGGTGTTTAGTCCCAGTGTCCTTAGCTCAGTGATGAGCTTTGTGGGCACGATGGTGTTGAACGCTGAGCTGTAGTCAATTAACAGTATTCTCAAATAGGTGTTCCTTTTGTCCAGGTGGGAAAAGGCAATGTGGAGTGCGATTGAGATTGTGTCTGTGGATCTGTTGGGGCGGTATGTGAATTGGAGTGGGTCCAGGGTTTCCGGGATGATGGTGTTGATGTGATTCATGACCAGCCTTTTAAAGCACTTCATGGCTACCAACGTGAGTGCTACGGGGCGGTAGTCATTTAGGCAGGTTACCTTCGCTTTCTTGGGCACGGGGACTATGGTTGTCTGCTTGAAACATGTAGGTATTACAGACTCGGTTAGGGAGAGGTTGAAAATGTCAGTGAAGACACTTGCCAGTTGGTCCGCTCATGCTCTGAGCACACGTCCTGGTAATCCGTCTGGCCCTGCTGCCTTGTGAATGTTGAACTGTTTAAAGGTCTTGCTCGCATAGGCTACGGAGAGCATGATCACGCAGTCGTCTGGTAGTCTCGCGTCACTGGGCAGCTCACGGCTGGGTTTTCCTTTGTAGTCCGTAATAGTTTGCAAGCCCTGCCACATCCGACGAGCATCAGTGCCGGCGTAGTAGGATTCAATCTTAGTCCTGTATTGACCCTTTGCCTGTTTGATGGTTCGTCTGAGGGCATAGTAGGATTTCTTATAAGTGTCCGGATTAGTGCCCCGCTCCTTGAAAGCGGCAGCTCTAGCCTTTAGCTCGGTGTGGAAGTTGCCTGTAATCCATGGCTTCTGGTTGGGATATGTACGTATGGTCACTGTGGTGACGACGTCGTCGATGCACTTATTGATGAAGCTGGTGACTGAGGTGGTATACGCCTCAATGCCATTGAATGAATCCCGGAAAATATTCCAGTCTGAGCTAGCAAATCAGACCTGTAGCGTAGCTTCCGCGTCATCTGACTACTTCCGTATTGAGCGAGTCACTGGTACTTCCTGCTTTAGTTTTTGCTTGAGAGCAGGAATCAGGAGGATATAATTATGGTCTAATTTGCTAAATGGAGGGCGGGGTAGAGCTTTGTAAGCGTCTCTGTGTGTGGAGTAAAGGTGTTTTTTTCCTCTGATAACTCAAAGCTGTTAGATCATATTCAGTAACTATCCCATGGGTTCTTTACTGCATTTTTACTCATTATTATTGTGTATCTCATGGAGAACCATGAACCCATTTATCTTCAAAAAGGTTCAAATCTGGCATCTTCCGAAACAGACTTTCTGATGCCCCTTGATATTTTTTGAAATGACTTTGTATGTTCAACAGAGTCCAAAAAATCTTAAACTTAATCTGGGCTTTTTCTTTAGGAGTAAGTATTTTGTTTCATTTCAAGCTAGAAAATACCTGGTTGAGACACTTTCTAGCCTTTGTTGGACTATGGTGATATTCTTGAATGTTCCAGGATCTTACCTGTACACACTAGACACTCTGCCATGATGCTCTTAGATTTGTAACAATCACAATATCTCTAACACATCACTGTACCTTATATCAGTTAGCAGGATGGCCAAACTTAACTGTGAGGCGACAGACTTACTGATACGTGTTTGTCTATGAGGACATCTTAGGGCAGCTGCCAATATATTTAAGTACTTTACTTACCCTGCATGGTCATGGACAATACCGGCCGAGATCCCAGAACTGTATTTCAGATCATGTTCTCAACTGAGTTTGGTGAGAGTTCTTTTGTACTGTGGTAATATTTGATATATGCTATATTATAAATACCTCACCTCGTAACAATGCAATTAGCCTATTAAATTGTTTTCTGATTCCGTAAGATTATTAAAATAGGCAAGAGACTACAGTTGAGTTAAAGTAATAGGCAATAAAGAAATGTCTGGATTCTATATACAAGTGTATTTAATTAACATTGTAAAATGAATGAAATGACATACAAGGCATAAAGCTTAAATTACTGTACATTAACAAGCATTACAATACATTATTCTAGGCATGAATACCTTAGAGTTACAAAGGATTAACAAGCGTTACAATACATTGTTACAATGCAAAGTATGAACAAAGAGATGCCTATGAAAGGAGAATTTATCATACAACCTTTCTCCATGGACTGGATACAGGATAAGAGAGAGATCAACAGATCTGACTTGTTTATATTTAAAATCAATTGTTGACCAATCCACAGACCAAACCGAAGGTAACAAAACCAAAATATCCAATCAGATCAAACCAGCCAACATCCTGTAGAGAGGGTCACATCTATGTGTGATGACCTGAGGGTGTGGGCTGGGAGCAGTAGATGTGACAGCATTCCTGAGACAATAAAAGCTTGCATAGAGTGTCATCAGAGTTCACTCTGAAGAACTACAAGTAACCCCATAAATCATACATCCATATAGATGGCATCAAAGTTATCCTCAGAGGACAAGTTGTAGATAGATACCAGACATGGACACCATAGCATTATTCTATCACACATTCCAGTAATCAGTTATGTGGATACTGTAGAGATACATGTTGGCCTCTTCACGGTGGAAGGGCTGACTGGTCCTTGGGTATTGTCCTTTGTTCTTTCCTTGTGTTCCTGGACATTTGCCCTGCGCACCCAGAGGTCATAGAGAACACATAAATGAGGGCCTCCACCCGGTTATGTAACCCTGCACCTTAGAGGCTGCTGCCCTATATACACAGACTTAAAATCACTGGCCGCTTTAATAATGGAACACTATTTCGCTACACCCGCAATAACATCTGCTAAACATGTGTATGTGACCAATAACATTTGTTTTGATTTGATTTGATTTGAGTATACACTTTTAGCTTTGCTGCCTGATCATCTTGGAACACTTTGCAAAAACATTTCAAATTTGATAATTTATTGTGATTGCTGATTTTAAATCCCAGATTGGAGGGCTGCTCAACAGCACCTCTTCAACCTCAGGAGGCTGAAGAAATTTGGCTTGGCCCCTCACAAACTTTTACAGATGCACCATTGAGAGCGTCCTGTCGGGCTGTATCACCGCCTGGTATGGCAACTGCACCGTCCGCAACTGGCAACATCACCGGGGGCACACTGCCTGCCCTCCAGGACATCTACAGCACCCGATGTCACAGGAAGGCCAAAAAGATCATCAAGGACATCAACCACCTGAGCCACGGCCTGTTCACCCCGCTATCATCCAGAAGGCGATGTCAGTACGGGTGCATCAAAGCTGGGACCGAGAGACTGAAAAACAACTTCTATCTCAAGGTCATCAGACTGTTAACTAGCCATCACTAGCCGGCCTCCACCCAGTACCCTGCCCTGAACTTAGTCGATGTCACTAGCCGGCTACCACCTGGTTACTCAACCCTGCACCTTAGAGGCTGCTGCCCTATGTACATAGACATGGAACACTGGTCACTTTAATAATGAAACACTGGTCACTTTTTATTATGTTGACATACTGATTTACACATTTCATATGTACATACTGTATTCTAGTCAAGGCCATCCTATTCAACTATTGTTAGATATTACTGCACTGTTGGAGCTAGGAATACAAGCATTTCACTACACCTGCAATAATGTCAGCTAAATATGTGTATGCGACCAATAAAGTTTGATTTGATTTACCCATTTTGTACTGTTTTAACTTCCATTCATTGTTATGTTTTGGTGTTGTGTCTCATGTGTATACTGTATGGATGCTGCTCTGTTGGCCAGAGCTCTCTTGAAATATGTTTTATCTCAATGTGACTTCTCAGGTTAAATAAAGGATAAATCAATCAAATGAAATCTTAAGATGCAGAGGAGATGCTGGGTTTTATGTATTGTAATGCTGGTCCACAGAGTCCCAGTGTGTCTGATCAGAGACACAGGAGAGGAGGGAGCTGAACTCAGTCAGGAACAGAGTAGCTGTCCTGCACAGTGGATCCCCTCTTTTCTCAGTGTCAGTCCAATAGTCCAATAGTCCAGTAGTCCAGTAGTCCAGTATTCAGTCCACACAGCTCACTGCACTAACACTACTCTCCCTGCAGGGGGCGACACATGGCCAATGATCCCTGGAAGGTGGAAACTGACTAGCAGTCCTCTTTTCCATATATATCAATATGTTACCATACCATATTACTATAACACTAATCAACAGACAACGTTATATATGTTCTTTAGTTACATTAATATTATTTTTTTCTTTATATTTTCACCAGTATTCATTATGGTATTGTCTTGCTAAACAACGTTGATAGTGATCATATGTGATAGCCTTTAAACCAATAATAGCATTGTATTTGTATTTATTTACATATTAATATGGACTTCTATGATTATTAGATGACAATTGTGGGATCAAGATCATCAGATTGTAATGGACTCTCAGTTCTAATCTGATGGATCCTTAGTGGTCTAAATTTACAGAATAATGTTGATGGGGAGAAGAACAGAATATTATTTGCATAGTGATGATGCTCTGCATAGACAGCACATGCTTCAGTGGTCTGGTAGTGTTTATATCCCTGTGAGTTTAACACTTCATGACTGAGAGCTGTCCTTCATGACAACAGAACCCACAACAACCATGACATTTATCACCATCTTCATCTGGACTCTTGCTTTCTGCTTTCAAGGTTAACATTTTCGGAATGTATTGTTGAAAATTAATTAAATCTACAGAAAGGAATAATTTGTATTGATGTTCATATTTATATTCAGAACTATTCATTACTATATGTAATATTTCATTCATATAAATGTTTTCATTCTATTTTTCAGAATCCAGAGGACAGATCACTGTGACTCAGACTCCTGCAGTGAAAGCTGCTCTCCCAGGACAGACGGTCTCTCTGAACTGTAAAACCAGCAGTGATGTTTATGCTGCAGGAAGCTCTTATCCCCGTCTAGCCTAGTATCAACAGAAACCTGGAGGAGCTCCTAAACTCCTTATTTACTATGCTAAAACACTTCAGTCTGGGACTCCATCTAGATTCAGTGGTAGTGGAACTCATAGTGACTTCACTCTGACCATCAGTGGAGTCCAGGCTGAAGATGCAGGAGATTACTACTGTCAGAGTGTACACTACCCCAACAGTGTCTGGGTGTTCACACAGTGATACAGAGCCGTACAAAAACCTCCCTCAGTCAGACTGCACAGTGACTGTACTGCTACAGCTGGGACCTACTGCAGGTGCTGAGGGGGAGGAGACAGTGACATGGAACACTGGTTAGTGACGAAACTTTGAGTAAAGTTAGAAACCATCGGTCAGATCATATGTTCTCCATCATCATCATCATCAACAGTATCATCATCATCATCATAATCATCATCATAATCATCATCACCACCATCATCATCATCATCATCATCATCATCATCACCATCATCACCATCACCATCATCATCATCATCAGCACCATCGTCATCATCATCATCACCATCATCATCATCATGTCATGGTTGTGACTCATTACATTTGTCATAGCCTGAAAGTGCACCTATAAATGTTATTTGGTGCTATGAAACATACACAATACCAGTCCATATTCAAGTGAGGTGATGTTACAGTACATAAGCCCCCCTAGATAAAAATCCCCATATTTACCTCTCAACCAAATATTGATGTGATCATCTAACATTATATTTTGATGAGCAGATTACTGACTGTTAGATTTGTGAATGATACATGAAGCTGGGCGCGAATATGAGCCATGTTTATGCACATATCCAATTCAAGTAAGATATCCATGTATTACTGATTACTTATTTATCTGTTATGTCTCCCTCCACCATAGAGGTAAAACCAGTCCACTCCCTAACATCTGGCCCAGTCCAGGGTATTTCAGACAGTGAAACTGTTCATCTGCTAGACTGGAAGCTATGGGAGTGAAACTGAGATTTCCGTAGACAGGGCTGGGTGGTTCTGCTTGTCCCAGAATAGAGCAGCACTGTCACCAGATGTTCACTCTGTCCCCAGGGGGTTGGAGGTAGAGAAGACTATATGACTATCTTGAAGCTGTGATACTGGTAATATTATGTGGATAACTTTTAAAACAAATGTAGCTAAACGCAGGTGTGATCACATGGGTGAGAATTGAAGATATCGATCAAATTTTCAATAGCATCAGATTACTGTCAAGCAGGTTAAAAACTGTTCCAAGAAAGATGAACAAAGAGCACCTACTACATGTGGCTAAACCTCTCCTGTTAATCTGTGTAAATAGTAGTATCTTGTGTTAGTATGAACTACTGGTTGATAACGATGTGGTTAGAACATAAATAACTAAGCAATGAGGTTTAGGTCGGATAGTTTTCAAAGAAACTGTGAATCAGGTTATATGCATGTATTTCTATATCACTCAACAACATTTAGGATTAACGTCTATTTGGATTTATTGAAATAGACAATGAAAAGATTTGTTCTTCAGGGAAATCTTTATTTTCGTCTATTAATCAAAGCATCAAAGCAAACATTCCTACATTATCTAATAATAATAAAACAGAACACATCACATCTAACACTGATACAACCTCAGTCTACAGAGAGGATTGGAACATGAACTCAAGCAAAGCCCTCTGTTAGTCTACATGTCAGTGATCAATAAGACAGAGAACATCTGATCTCAGAACAGAGTCAAAGAAGAGGAACCAGCAGCCTCTCCCCACAGGGGTGTGTGACTGAGGGGTCCTACCCAGAACAGTCAGCCCTCCTCAGGGTCTTGGTGACTGTACTCTGGGATTTCTGCTGGGCTTCACAGGTCACCTCTCCTGCCTTGGTCCACTCCTGGGCAGTGAGAGTCAGTGTGCTGCTCCAGCTGTACAGGCCGTCCTTCTCCTGGACCCCGGGACTGGCCTCCTGCTTCTTGCTGGTCCCATCCACTTTCCAGCTCATGGTCCAGTCTGAGGGGAAGCCCTTGTTGGCCAGACACATCAGTGTGGCTGTTGTTGTACTGGACAGCTCCTCACTAGAGGGGGGCAGGACGGTGAGGGTGGGGGCACTGTTACCTGGAACAAACAGAACACATCAACTATGTAACTTCATCAAGTACAGCTACAGTAAGAAAGTATCTACAGCAAAGGACACATCAAAATAAAGTGAATTGGAAATGCCTTTTAAATATGAATGTAGAAGTTAGATTGTTTAAAAGATGTGGAGAAAACACTAAAGTAATATGATACAAAGCAGATTTATGAACCAAACAAGTATAAAGTGGTTAAATAACTAGAGTTACTAGTCATATGGTGTCAGTTACACATGTCATACAGATATTGTTTAGGAATGGATCTGATCAGAATAGCCTACTCATTATTATAGTATTTTCATCACATATCAACCTTGTTAGATCATGAAGTCTGTTACAAACATAACTCAGACCCTTTGTCTTCACACAAACAGTGAAGGCTACCATGAACACAATGCAACAACGATGAATACTATATCAAATACTATAAAATAGTTATCATACCAGAATTTAGAGTTATAGTCTGCAATTTTACAAATCAGACAGACAAATAAACCTACAATTTATCGTTTTGATTCAATAACATTTTATTTGACAGAAGGCGCAGTCAAAAGCAATTTAAAAAACATTTAAAATATCTAGAATCGCAATGTTTTAATAGAGACACAATTTAAGAAAGTAAATACCAAAACATTTTATCAGAAACAAATATCAAGATAGCTTGTTACTTACTTCCAACATCTAGTCTGGTGCCGCTACCAAAAGTGTACCACAGTGATACAATCCCCTTTACAACTCGTACAAAAACCTCCTGCACAGTGGGCAAGCTGAATTTCTTTAGACTTTCGTTCAAATAATTGACTCTACTATGGTATGAATACTTGCCAAGGATGATTTTATCTTGTTCATTTGAACTAGTTTATTATTTTATTTTATTTTTTAGATTTTGCAAAACCTGCTGTTTATTGTACATTTCCTACAAGGTGCAATATGTTGATTCATACAGCTAATCTAAAATGTAGACTAATCACTCTCATCGTTTAAAGGCAGGTCAAGTTGATTAGATGTAATAACATTCGTATTCTAATTGGACATATTATGTGTAAGCATTGTATATTTTTCCCCAAAATCATGGTTAAAAAAATTATGTTAAAAAATCCTCAATATCGAGCCTAAATTGATAGAGAAATTGAAACAAGACATCAAAAGGTGAATAAAACAGTTAATTTTGTGTTTACTTACTTCCAATATCAAGTCTGGTGCCGCTACCAAAAGTCAACCACAGTGATACAATCCCTATTACTGCTGGTACAAAAACCTCTCTGTGTTGTGATGCTGCAGCTGTTACAGTGAAGATCACTCATACTGAATCATCATCAACACAAATACACTTTAACATCTTCCAGGTAGAACAAACACTTCATATAAGCTGTTTCTAGATAATACAAATATGAATTGTGTCTTAAATCCAGATATGAGTATTTTTTCCTTCTGTGTATCAGGTGTTCTCCTAGTCTGGAGGTGCAGTCCAGCATTAGATCCAGTGTTGCTAGTATTCTTCCATATTGTCCATATGAAAGACAACAGCAGCAGCAGTAGTGATAGTGGTCCATGTTGTATATTCCTTTATTAAAGATGTTGATCTCAGATTTAACAGTGGTGGTAAAGTCACAGAGGACAGACAACACTACCAGAGGAATCCTACCAGCTTTAGTTTAGAGAGGTGTTCACTAACTGATTAGAGGAACTTACATGAGAGACCAAGCATGAGTGAACAGACAGTTCATTATATCTGATCATCATCAGAATAAAAATACAATGGTGGTGTGACATAAAAGTTACCATGCATCAGTTATCTGAGTAAACAGTTGCTGTTTGATGTTATTAAAGGGGTAGCAGGTAGCTAGCGGTTAGGACGTTGGCCTAGTTATCGAAAGATTGCTAGTTCAAATCCCCAGGCCGACACGGTGAAACATCTGTCGATGTTCCCTTTAGCAATGCACTTAACCCTAATTGCTCCAGGGTCGAAGTTGATAATGGCAAATCTTGGCCGTGACCCCACTTTCCTAGGTTGTCTCAGGGGGAGTTTGGATATCAAAAAAAATAAAAAATCTAATTCACACATGTGTATAATACACACATGTACATGTGTGAAATAGTACAAATATAAGCACTCACCTAATTACTATTATTAATAAAAGCAAGTTTATGCAGGACACACTATATTCTAATGATGGGAGCCTACTTGGAACCTGAAATAGATTTGAAGCTCATTTGCATAATGCATCTGCCCCACTGCTCTGTGAGTGTTTATAGCCCTGTGAGTTTAACGCTTCATGACTGAGAGCTGTCCTTCATGGCAACAGAACCCACAACAAACATGACTTGTATCACCATCTTCATCTGGACACTTGCTTTCTGCTTTCAAGGTTAACATTTTCAGAAATTATTGTTGAAAATGAATTAAATCTACATCATCCACATGTGTATCAATGTTAATATTTATACTCAGAAGTATTAATTACCATATGTAATATTTCATTCATATAAATGTTTTCATTCTATTTTTCAGAATCCAGAGGACAGTACACTGTGACTCAGACTCCTGTGGTGAAAGCTGTTCTCCAAGGACAGACAGTCTCTCTGAACTGTAAAACCAGCAGTAATGTGTATGACAATAACTATCTAGCCTGGTACCAACAGAAACCTGGAGGAGCTCCTACACTCCTTATTTACTATGCTACAACACTTCAGTCTGGGACTCCATCTAGATTCAGTGGCAGTGGATCTGGGAGTGACTTCACTCTGACCATCAGTGGAGTCCAGGCTGAAGATGCAGGAGATTACTACTGTCAGAGTTACCACTATCCCAATAGTAAACATGTGTTCACACAGTGATACAGAGCCGTACAAAAACCTCCCTCAGTCAGACTGCACAGTGACTGTACTGCTACAGCTGGGACCTACTGCAGGTGCTGAGGGGGAAGAGACAGTGACATGGAACACTGGTCAGTAGAGGAGGTCAACTTTGAATATGTTTAGAAAGCATCATCATGATCCCCATCATCATCATCATCATCATCATCATTATCATTGTTGTAACTCATTATATTTGTCATGACCTGAAAGTTCACCATCTTCACCTGGACACTTGCTTTCTACATACAAGGTATACAATTTATGAGTATTGTGATGACCCTGAAATGTCACTTAAAAAAGTTAGATATTTTGAAACAAAATATTTATGTATTTATTTGTATCTTTATTTTTCCAGGCTAGTCTCATTGAGATTAAACATCTATTTTATAAGAGAGGCCTGGACAAAATAGCAGCACACAAAGCTTTACACACAATTTACAACATAAAACACAAAGCAGTTTTAAACCATACATTGACACATTGAGAAGGCAATAATTATTTGGGGAGATGTGCTGCATTTAGGGGTCAAAACATTGACAGCCCCCCACTTAAATGTCCATCATAGTTTTTACCCTAGCTACAGTAGTCAATCAAAGAGATGAGCTCCTGCAATTTCATGTCCCTTTGAAGCTCCTTCCAGGTGGAAGGTCCAGAGAACTGGAACACTTTTTTTACCCAGCTCTGTACAGGCCTCAGGCACAGTCAACAAGACACAGTCATGTGTAGACGGTAGTTGTAATTTGTCTGCTGGACAATTTAGGTTCACAGGTCAAATGGGAGCTATTACCAGTCCACATGAGAAGCCAAACAAAAGGTGTTATGACCTCAACATTACTTAAAAGTTACAATCACTTCAGCCCCACCAAAACAAGTTCCCAAATTGACCTCACAACCAAATGTCTAATTTTAATGGATGTATAAATCTACAGCAAAATATTAACTTTTTGTCCCGAGTAGGTTACTGACTGCTAGACCTGTGAATGAGACCTGATGCTGGACTCAACCATGAGACACATGTACACTACATACACTATCTACACTTCACTATCTACACTACACTATCTACATTATCTACACTTCACCATCTACAATATCTACACTATTTACATACACTATCAACACTACACTATCTACACTATATACACTATCTACATAAACTATAATACTCATTTTTTCTGTCATTAATTACATGATGGCATATCTGTTATGTCTCCCTTCCTGAATCCACCATAGAGGTTAAAACCAGTCACTCCCTCACATCTGGCCCAGTCCAGGGTATTTCAGGCAGTGAAACTGTTCAACTGCTAGACTGGTAGCTGTGGGAGTGAAACTGAGATTTACATAGACAGGGCTGGGTGGTTCTGCTTGTCCCAGAATAGAGCAGCACTGTCACCAGATGTTCAATCTGTCCCCAGGGGGCTGAAGGTAGAGAATATCTGGGGAAATGTAATGAAGTGTAGACTACACATTGTTGAAAACCATTGCTACAACATCTAATTTAATAAAATCATATTAGGAATTAAACATTAAAAATATACATATTTAATGGAGAGAAACTATTTAAAAGTGTGGGTTCTGAGAGCAGATCTTAGAGGTATTATTATCAAATATCACTAATTATCATCACTGGTATTGATGCTACAGTATAACAGGATAATTCAGTTGTAGAAATGATTGCAGAGTATTTGTTGGATCTGATGCCCGTTTAATTCTGTTTGAAAACATGAGAGTAGCTATATGCTACAATGCTGAAATTATGAAAGAAGCTGATTGATCTAAATTAGTATGAAATGTGCTGCCTATTCATGAGATAGTGATCACTGGAATCATGATTAAATCAACTCTTGGGGTTATATTTAAAGCAAAACAAGCTTTATTTAAACTCAGAGGCAAGAAGACATGCACAACTTAATCTCAAAATAGTTCATTTAGCACATAGCACTACTGATATTATTCACTATATACTATAACATTCAGCTCTGAAACACTAATGTTTCCAGAACTAGCACCATGTGGTGACTCTCTAGACCCCTACAATGGCTTCTAGACACTACAGTGACTTCTCCGGAAGGCGGCTGAATCACTGGTGTCGTCATGGTTAACCCTGCAGGTGTACACCTCTCCCTCTTCCCAGAGTGCCTTGCTCAGGGTCAAGGTGCTGCTGCGGCTGTAGTGGCCACCCTTCTCTTCTTCTGTGGTGGTCAGGACCCCCTCTGTTACCTCCGCCCGTGCACCTCCCAGCTCACCATCGCCCCCTGGGGGGAGTAGCCACTCAGCAAGCAGGTCAGTGTGGCCGAGCCCCCGGAGAGCTGCTCAGAGGACGGGGGGAGCAGAGACACTGTGGGCCTGACAGAGGGACCAGCTGGAAGAGAGGAGAGAGAGGAGGGTCAGCTACTACTACTCTATAATGGAATATATTAGGAGAGGAGAGGAGAGGAGAGGAGAGGAGAGGAGAGGAGAGGGAGAGGAGAGGAGAGGAGAGGGAGAGGAGAGGAGAGGAGAGGAGAGGAGAGGAGAGGAGAGGAGAGGAGAGGAGAGGGTCAGCTACTACTACTACTACTACTGCTACTACTACTACTACTACTACTACTACTGCTACTACTACTACTACTACTACTACTACTACTACTACTACTAATACTACTACAGCGACTACTACTACTACTACTACTCTATTACATTAGGAGAGGAGAAGGGAGAATAACTGCCCAGAGGAGGGGGGAGAAAAGGCCTTGGTCGTGTCTGAAAACCCATACTACCGTACTAAATAGTATGCGAAAAAATAGTGTTTTCTAGTATGTGGAATTTTGAACAGAGTCCTCCGAATGCGTCCGCTAATGCGCGATTGCATTGACTCCAGCCATTCGTTCATTTTTGTTGAGAGTGGCAATGTATCTGATTATCAGCTGTTGCCAAACACGTGAGTCAGAAAAGACAAGTGAATTCTTCTTGATTAAACACCAAAATGAGTGTGCAGTTTAAGTATATAGTAGGCTAATATGGGTATTCGGACACAGCCACTGTGTTATCAGTGAACAAAACCATTTCAGATTGACAGTAAACAGTATAAACAACTAGCTACAGTACAAAGAACAATCAAGAACAACCGAGAACAACCAAACACTTAATCTATGAAGAAATAGGCAAACGAAAAAAGTCTGGACACATTTTTTGACAAAACATGTAAGGTACATTCATGCTCTACAGCAGGGGTGTCAAACTCATTTTAGCTCAGGGGCCACATGGAGGAAAATCTATTCGCAAGTGGGCCGGACCGGAAAAATCATGGTATATATAACTTAAAAACAACAACTTCAGATTGTTTTCTTTGTTTTAATACGATCAACATACAACATAAAGCTGGAGCCTGAGGACAGTGTGTCCAAAATAGTACAAGCACAACATCACTATTAATCATAAAACACGTCAAGTTTATTTGAAAATTCTAAAGAAAAAGAACACACAAACACACAATGCCTCAGTGATTAACAGAACTGTTTCACAGATCACAGAACTATATCAGGGTGTCATTTCTCAGGCAGAAATGTAGATAAAAATAATGAAATCCTGTTCCCCAAACAAGTGCAAGAACCACAGAGTCAAGAATAGGTTAAATATACAAATAAAATAAAAACAATTAAAAACAATAGCACATCAACATAAAAACATATAAACATAAAGCTGGAGCCTGAGGACAGTGTCCAAAAGCACAACATCACTATTAATCATAAAACACCTCATGTTATTTGAAAGTTCTGAGGACAAAGAACACACAAACACACAATGCCTCAGTGATTAACAGAACTGTTTCACAGATCACAGAACTATATCAGGGTGTCATTTCTCATGCAGAAATGTAGATAAAAATAATGAAATCCTGTTCCCCAAACAAGTGCAAGAACCACAGAGTCAAGAATAGGTTAAATATACAAATAAAATAAAAACAATTAAAAACAATAGCACATCAACATAAAAACATATAAACATAAAGCTGGAGCCTGAGGACAGTGTCCAAAAGCACAACATCAATATTAATCATAAAACACCTCAAGTTATTTGAAAGTTCTGAGGACAAAGAACACACAAACACACAATGCCTCAGTGATTCACAGAAGTATATCACAGATCACAGAACTATATCAGGGTGTCATTTCTCAGGCAGAAATGTAGATAAAAATAATGAAATCCTGTTCCCCAAACAAGTGCAAGAACCACAGAGTCAAGAATAGGTTAAATATACAAATAAAATAAAAATCAATTAAAAACAATAGCACATCAACATAAAAACATATAAACATAAATCTGAAAGCGTTGCTCAAACTCCCGTAACAGTCCCGTTATTTTATCTTTGAACCGCTTCATGTCTGCCACATGTTGGGTCGCGCACACATTTTTCAGACAGGCGAAGTGAGCTGCATCACCACCGGCAAGTTGCGTCTCCCACAATGACAGCTTCAACTTGAAAGAACGTATGCTGTCATAATACTGCGTGACAACTTTGTTGCGCCCTTGCAGCTGTTTGTTCAAGTTATTCAGGTGCTCTGTAACATCCACCATAAATGCAAGGTCCTGCATCCATTCTGCTAAATGAAATTCTAACACTGGTTTGCCCTTTTCTTCCATGAACTGTTCAATTTCTTCTCGTAAATCAAAGAAACGCCTCAGCACAGCACCTCGGCTTAACCATCTTACCTCAGTGTGGTATGGCAGGCCATAGATGTGGTCTTTCTCTCTGAGAAGGCTGTCAAACTGACGGTGATTCAGGCTTCTGGATCGGATGAAATTAACAGTTTGGATGACCACCTTCATGACGTTATCCATCTTTAATGACTTGCAACACAAAGCCTCCTGGTGCAAAATACAGTGAAAAGTCAAAAAATCACGTCCTCCATTTGCAGATTGCACTTTCTCTCTGAACTTTGTCACAACGCCTGCTTTTTTCCCGATCATTGAGGGCGCACCATCTGTAGCCAGGCTGACAGCGCGGGACCAGTCCACTCCGACCCTGTCCAGCGCGCCGACGAGTGCGGTAAAAATATCAGCTGCTGTTGTTGTATCTGTCATCGGCACCAACTCCACGAACTCCTCGGTGACGGTCAATGTGTCATCAACTCCGTGGATGAAAAAATGGCCAGTTGTGCAACATCTGTAATGTTCGTGCTTTCATCAATTGCAACCGAAAACGCAATGAATGACTTTACTTTTTGCTTCAACTGGCTGTCCAAATCCACTGAAAGATCGGAAATCCTGTCTGCAACTGTGTTTCTTGTCAGGCTGATATTTGCAAAAGCCTGCCGCTTTTCAGGGCACACAATCTCCGCTGCCTTCATCATGCATGTTTTTACAAATTCACCCTCACTAAATGTTTTGAAGCCACTGCGATTTCATTAGCAATGAGGTAGCTAGCTTTCACTGCAGCGTCACTGATGTCTCGGCTGTGAGTAAACACAGACTGCTGTTTCTTCAGACCCGCCAACAGTTCATTCACCTTCTCTCATCTCCGCTGTCCTTGAAAGTTGTCATATTTGTCGGCATGAAGACTCACATAGTGGCGACGAAGGTTATATTCTTTCACCACTGCAACATGCTCTGAACACACCAAACATACAGCTTTCCCATTCAATTCCGTGAATAAATAGGATGACAATTTTTCTTGGAACACTCTGCACTCTGCGTCCACTTTTCTCTTTTTTGACAGAGACATATTGGGGCAATGAGGGTGCCAGTGCACCAAATGTTAAAAGTAGAAGCCGTAATAAATATCGCGGGCAAAACAAAGTAGCTCATTGGCTGCACGTGCTTGACCTACTTGCTCTGCCCCGGTATAAACAGTTTGCTTGCTTAACACAATTGCTATTGCGCCATCCAGTGGACGCAATTGGAACAGCAGTTTATTTTATTGAAAAATTGCAGCGCATTTGTATACTTTACCAATTTATTTTTATTTTTTATTTAAATCATCTCGTGGGCCGGATTAAACCCGTTTGCGGGCCTGATCCGGCCCGCGGGCCGTACGTTTGACACCCCTGCTCTAAGACATCACTGTACCTTATATCAGTTAGCAGGATGGCCATCCTTAACTGTGAGGTCACAGACTCACTGGTACGTTTGTTTATGAGGACATCTTAGGGCCACTGCCATTATATTTAACACTTTATTCACCCTACAGAGTCATGGACAATACTGTCTGAGATCACAGAACTGTATTTTATAGAATGTTCTCAACACAATAAAATAGCAGGTTTAAAAACATGTGCAGACAGTGATCAGCAGCCCTCCAATCTGGGTTTAAAATCATCAATCTGAATTAAATTATATATTTTTTGTCCTTTTGCAAAGTGTTGCAAGATGATGAGCCAGTGATGCTAAAAACACTCTTACCAAACTCAGTTAAACTCTCTTATGCACTTTTCACTGTTTTAACTTCCATTCATTGTTATGTTTCAGCAGCCTGATGGTCTGGGGGTAGAAGCTGTTGGCCAGTCTGTTAGTTCTAGCCATGATGCTCCTGTACTGCCCACGTCTGAGTGAAGGAAGCAGGGAGAACAGGCTGTGGCTTGGGTGGCTGAGGTCCCTGATTATTTTCTTGGGCCTTCCTGCGATACCTGGTGTTGTATGTGTCATGGAGGGCAGGCAGTGTGCACCTAGGGCTGTTACGGTGACCGTATTAACGCCAGTCATTACTTCAGTCAATTTTAACGTGACCGTTTAGTCACGGTAATTAGGCTTCTCCAAGCTTTGATGCTGCTGATGATCATTATTATCCTACCAAACTTGCTAACCTCCTGGTACTCAGCACTCTATTGCCCCTCTAATCACTCTGACATCAATGGAAATGTCATTGAAAATCTAATCAAACACTTCATGAGAGCCCATGAGCTCATGTTGCAGTAACATTTCTATAGGCTATGCAATTGCGTGAGAAAACATAGTGATCGCCTCTATTACAAAGAGGAGGATCCCATCAGCTTTCTATAGGCTAGGCCTACTATATTTATTTATCAACTTTCCTAATATTTAGCACATTGCATCTCCTTAAAACAGGAGTATAGCCTACCTGGCTGGCATGAAAATTAACCACGGAAAAGCTTCCTCCATTCGCTTTTTAAGTGCATAGATGAGATGTGTTTTTGTCCCCTGACCCTGTTTTCAGACAGTGCATGATAATAGTCCATTCCAAATCCAAACAAATTTCACACGTACTGTATATTATTTAGTATATGTAAAGACAAGATGGGTGACAAGTCTGATGGGTGACAATATTAGCATATCACTTGTGAATTATATATTATCTCTTGTGAATGATGACCAGCTTAAGGCAAGAAACAGCGCATTCTTTTTCTTGCAACTTTTTCAAACACCTCATGTAGCCTAGCCCATAGGCCTATATGTTTTTATAAAGTTTATATCATAACTAAAGAGGCTAAATAACTTCTTAAAATGAAGCACATTAATCCGCTTTACAACGGGTATAGAGCCTAACTGGCATACATACACAGCGCTTGAGTTTCAAGTTTGGGGAAGATCCTTTTCAACATAAAATGCACCTTTATAAAAGAAGCATTACATGCAGAATCGCATTTGCGGTCACTTTTGAGAATGGTGTTTTCCTATCTAATGTAACATTTGCGCTTATAGCCTACTGACGTGTTCGCGTTGCTGTGCTTATAATGTGAAGAAATAGCCAAATAGTTTATCAACATTTTAAGGTAAATGTTCTGATTTGTTGTGTCAGCCTCATTGCTTAAAAAAAATGTTTGATGCTAATGGTTGTGTTAATTTGGGATCTATCGCATCCCATAACTGTCCCAGACTATGTTTGGAATATTTATTTCTCCCACAGAATAGAATAGGTCAACTTTTGTACTATGGGGGATAGTAGATTGACATAGGCTAGTACTTTTGCTGTTCGTTATGCTTACTCATCTTGTTGGCTGATGGAAAGTAAATGTGGAAGGTTCTTCCAATATCTTCAAAATGCGCCTCGGAATTGGATAAGGAAGAGTGCAGTTGCGTCCTGATGTGTCTGTCTTCACTTGTAGCCTGTGAGAAATACCCGATCATGTGATGGAGAGCCATGTGAGTGAGAGGTGCTTCGGAGCATGCAGCTGGGAGAAGGGATTTATAATTATTATATTCAGCCCAAGGGCAAAACGGTCACTGGCAGCAAAAGGCATGGATTTTTGAAGTGGGCAATACGGCCACACAAAGGGGATGCCATCGGGAACTTCTAGGCATTATCAAGTGCTTGTCAGATTGTGAATGAGAGGCTGATGAAGTGTGTACAGCCTGCACAAAAAACTAAGCAGAGCTCATGCCTTTCATGCACCTTTTTCAAATCATCATTAGAGTTTCATCATGCAGCCTTAGAATGTATAAAAAATCAGAACATACAGCCCAACTTTTGTATCACAACTAAAGTTAAATAAATAACTCTAAATTAAGCATATCGGAGTACCTGTTTCTTTGTTAACCGCTCAACACAGAATAAGCCGCATATGCGCACTACCTCAAATCGTTTAGAGAAAATATCCTTTCTATTTTATTCAGCTATATTCATTTGTATTCTTCATACCATAAAATAATGTTAAATAATGCCATGGAATTCTAAGCAAATCTTGTCTGCTAAATTAACTAGTGTAGCCCACAGCCATATGGCATAGCCAGATCATAAACGAACACACCCTGGCTCAACATACAGAGTCCCGGAGCCAGAGCGTGACAGTACCCCCCCCTAAAGGCGCGGACTGCGACCGCGCCTCAAAAAAGGCGAAACAGGGGAGGGCTGGGTGGGCATACCTCCTCGGAGGCGGCTCCGGCTCCGGGCTTGACCACCACCCTTCCATAATTCCCCCGTAGCGCCCCTGGTCCGGTCTGACCCCGCTGGCTGGATCTGGACTGGACATCGACGGAGCGGATTGCTTACGCTCCGTTGTGGAGCAGCTGACCGGTACCTGATCAGGCACCAGACTGACGACGCGCACCCCTGGCTTGGCGCGTGAGGCAGGAACGGACCGGACCTGGCTGACGATGCGCCCCCCTGGCTCGGTGCGTGGAGCAGCAATGGACCGGACCGGGCTGACGATACGCACCCCTGGCTTGGTGCGTGGAGCCGGAACGGGCCTCACCGGACTGACGACTCGCACCCCTGGCTTGGTGCGTGGAGCAGCGACGGGCCTTACCAGGCTGACGACTCGCACCCCGGGCTTGGTGCGAGTAGCAGGAACGGGCTGAACCAGGCTGACGACTCGCACCCCTGGCTTGGTGCGAGTGGCAGGAACGGGCTGGACCAGGCTGACGACTCGCACCCCTGGCTTGGTGCGAGTGGCAGGAACGGGCTGGACCAGGCTGACGACGCACACCGTAGGCTTGGTGCGTGGAGCAGGGACAGGCCGGGCTGGGCTGGCGACGCACACCGTAGGCTTGGTGCGTGGAGCAGGAACAGGCCGGGCTGGGCTGGCGACGCACACCGTAGGCTTGGTGCGTGGAGCAGGAACAGGCCGGGCTGGGCTGGCGACGCGCACCGTAAACTTGGTGCGGGTGACAGGAACAGGCCGGACCGGGCTGGTGACGCACCCCGTAGGCTTGGTGCGTGGAGCAGGGACAGGCCGGGCTGGGCTGGCGACGCACCCCGTAGGCTTGGTGCGTGGAGCAGGGACAGGCCGGACTGGGCTGGCGACGCACACCGTAGGCTTGGTGCGTGGAGCAGGGACAGGCCGGGCTGGGCTGGCGACGCACACCGTAGGCTTGGTGCGTGGAGCAGGGACAGGCCGGGCTGGGCTGGCGACACACACCGTAAACTTGGTGCGAGAGGCAGGAACAGGCCGGACAGGGCTGGCGACGCACACCGTAGGCTTGGTGCGTGGAGCAGGGACAGGCCGGGCTGGGCTGGCGACGCACACCGTAGGCTTGGTGCGAGAAGCAGGGACAGGCCGGGCTGGGCTGGCGACGCACACCGTAAACTTGGTGCGTGGAGCAGGGACAGGCCGGGCTGGGCTGACGACGCACACCGTAGCCTTGGTGCGTGGAGCAGGGACAGGCCGGACAGGGCTGGCGACGCACACCGTAGGCTTGGTGCGTGGAGCAGGGACAGGCCGGACCGTACTGGGAACACACACCACTGGCTTTAAACGGGGATCAGGAACGGGCCGGACCGGACTGGCAATACACCTCAGTACCTCTCGCCGTGCCTCTACGACTTCCTTCCCTCCTCTCGCCAATGGCTCCCGTAACCCGGTGGCCTTCTCTCCTCGTCTCCCATTACGCCCTGTGGCAGCCTCCTGCTGCCCAGTCGCCCATGCCGTGTGCCCCCCCCTAAAAGATTCTTGGGGGTGCCTCTCGTCCCTCCGACGATGGCACTGCTGACACCGCTGCTCCTCTCCTGCCTGGGTCTCCCCCTTCATAGCCCTCCGGTACCGGACGGCCTCCTCCTCGGTAATCTGCCCCCAACCGAGGAGGACATCCACCAGCGTCACCTCCTGCGTGTGTTCCTGGACACGCTGCTTGGTCGTTGTATGGTGGGTTTTTCTGTCACGATCGTCGTAAGAGTGAGTAGACCAAGGCGCAGCGTGTGAAACAAACATGACTTTAATTAGTTAAAGTTAAATAAACAAAACAAGAAACGACTCGTGACGTCCAACGATAACACTGACCGAACACGGAACAAAAACCCACAAACACAAGGTGAAAACAGACAGTTTAAATATGGCTCCCAATCAGAGACAACCAGCGAACAGCTGACACTCGTTGCCTCTGATTGGGAGTCACTCAGGCAAACACAGAAATAGACAACCTAGAACACCCAACATAGAAACAGAACACATAAACGAACACACCCTGGCTCAACATACAGAGTCCCGGAGCCAGAGCGTGACACTAACATAAGGACAACTCAGAGTATGCTATTTTGTTCTTCTGAAATAGACTATATTTCCTTCATATCATGTTTCTTTAGACCTGTCTAAAATAAATGATGGATATATTGTGAAGGCGTAGGCTATATTACATGGATTTATTCAACTTGTTAAAATGTAGATGTTCCAAAGGTCTCTATCAGTGGCTTGTAGGCTATGAGTGGAAGCCAGGAGATGCTAAACGTGTTTATGTTAATTAACGGTCAATTACCGTGATACCGGCAGTTATTTGCTTGACAATCACTGACTGACAAAATTTCATGACCACCACAGCCCTATGTGCACCCAATGAAGTGTTCGGTTGAGTGTACCACCCTCTGTAGTGCCTTGCAGTCAGCGGTGGTGGAGTTGACGTACTAGGCTATGATGCAACACGGCAGTATGCTCTCGATGGTGCTCCTGTAGAACACTGTGATGTCCCTCGGGGACAGGCCAAATTTCTTCAGCCTCCTGAGGTTAAAGAGTCGCTGTCGTGCCTTCTTCACCACGGTGTCCTGTGTTTTGACCATTTAATTTCCTCTGAGATGTGTACGCCGAGGAACCTGAAGTTTTTGACCGTCTCCACGGCGGCTTCGTTGATGAGGATGGAGGCATGCCCAGCTTGATTCCTCCTGAAGTCCAGAATCAGCTCCTTTGTTTTCCTGAGGTAGAGGTTGTTTAACTGGCACCACACCATCGGAGTGCCTACCTTCTCCCTGTAGGCTGTCTCGTCGTTGTTGGTTATCAGGCCTACTACTGTTGTGTCGTCAGTGAACTTGATGATGGAGTTGGAACTGTGTGAGGCCACGCAGTCGTGGGTATACAGGGAGTACAGGAGGGGACTGAGTACGCACCCTTGTGGGTCCCCGTGTTGAGAATCAGTGTCGAGAAGGAGGTGATGCCTAACTTCACCACCTGGGGGCAGCCCGTCAGGAAATCTAGGACCCAGTTGCATAGGGAGGAGTTCAGACCCAGGGCCGTGATGTTTGTGGTGATTTTATAGAGCACTATGGAATTGAAGGCCGAGCTGTAGTCGATGAACAGAATTCTCACATTCCTCTTGTCCAGGTGGATGAGGGCAGTGTGCAGTGCAATAGAGATTGCGTCGTCCGTGGATCTGTCAGGGCGGTAGGTGAATTGGAGGGGGTTGAGTGTGCCAGGGAAGGAGGAGATGATGTGGTCTTTAACAAGCCTCTCAAAGCACTTCATGATGACAGAAGTGAGTGCTAACGGGTCAGTAGTCATTCAGTTCAGTTACTTTCCCTTGTGTTGTGTCTCATGTGTATACTGTATGGATGCTGCTCTGTTGGCCAGAGCTCACTTGGAATATGTTTTATCTCAATGAGACTTCTCAGGTTAAATAAAGGATAAATCAATCAAATGAAATCTTAATATGTAGAGGAGATGCTGGGTTTCATGTATTGTAGTGCTGTTCTACAGAGTCCCAGTGTGTCTGATCAGAGACACAGGAGAGGAGGGAGGGAGCTGAACTCAGTCAGGAAGAGATTAGCAGTCCTCTTTTCTCAGTGTCAGTACAGTAGTCCAGTAGTCCAGTAGTCCAGTATTCAGTCCACACAGCTCACTGCACTAACATTACTCTCCCTGCAGGGGGCGACACATGACCAATGATCACTGGGAGGTGGAAACTGACTAGTATTCCTCTTTTCCATAGGTATCAATATGTTACCATACCATATTACCATAACACCAATCAACAGACACATTTCTATATGTTCGTTAGTTACATGATACGTATATGACATTTACAAATATTTTCTCTAGTATTCATTATGGTTTTGTCTTGCTAAACGACATTGATAGCAATCATATGTGATAGCCTTTAAAACAATAATAGTCGTTCTATTTATTTCCTTATTATTCCCTTAATTTATTTACATATTATCATGGACTATGATTATTAGTTTACAATTGTGGGAGTAAGATCATCAGATTGTAATGGACTCTCAGTTCTAATCTAATGGATACTTAGTGGTCTAAATTTACTGAATAATGGTGGATGGGGAGAAGACCAGAAGCTTATTTGCATAGTGATGATGCTCTGTATAGACAGCACATGCTTCAGTGGTCTGGGAGTGTTTATATCCCTGTGAGTTGAACACTTCATGACTGAGAGCTGTCCTTCATGACAACAGAACCCACAACAACCATGACTTTTATCACCATCTTCATCTGGACACTTGCCCTCTGCTTCAAGGGTAAAGAAAACTAAGTTTCATGTTTGTTTAATGAAAAGTAAATAATTTGAGTGAAATAAAAGGTTGTTGAGAAAGTGTTATTAATGCATGGTGATATTTGTTTTCTCTGTTTCAGAATCCAGAGGACAGTACACTGTGACTCAGACTCCTGCAGTGAAAGCTGTTCTCCCAGGACAGCCAGTCTCTCTGAACTGTAAAACCAGCAGTAATGTGTATGGAGATTGTTACAATGGTCAGTCATGGGGCCATCTGTGTCTATCCTGGTACCAACAGAAACCTGGAGAAAACCCCAAACTCATGATGCTCCCAGGGAACACACTCCATTCTGGGACTCCTTCTAGATTCAGTGGCAGTGGATCTGGGAGTGACTTCACTCTGACCATCAGTGGAGTTCAGGCTGAAGATGCAGGAGATTACTACTGTCAGAGTGTACACGTCATCAATAGTAAACATGTGTTCACACAGTGATACAGAGCCGTACAAACAACCTCCTTCAGTCAGACTGCACAGTGACTGTACTGCTACAGCTGGGACCTACTGCAGGTGCTGAGGGGGAAGAGACAGTGACATGGAACACTGGTTAGTGAAGTCAACTTTGAATATGTTTAGAAAGCATCATTCAGATCACATGTTCCCCATCATCATCATCATCATCATCATCATCATCATTATCATCATCATCATCATCATTATCAAGGTTGTGACTAGTTATATCATGACCTGAAAGTTAACTTATAAAGTTAGATGTTTTGAAACACATGATTTATTTATTTCATAAATTTAATTTTACCTTTATTTTCCCAGGTTAGTCTAATTGAGATTAAACATCTATTTTACAAAAGAGACCTGGCCAAAATAGCAGCACGCAAAGCTTTACACACAATTACAACATAAAACACAAAGCACTACAGTTTAAAAACAGAAATGTACACATTGAGAAGGCAAGAATTCTTCACGGAGGGGTAGTACATCTGGGGGTCAAAACATTGACAGCCCCGCACTTCATTGTCCACCAGAGATTTTACCCTAGCTACTCATTCAAAGAGAGGACCTCCTGGAAAGGCCAGAGAACTGGAACAATTTTTAGAGTCATGTGAGCGTGGACGATATTTGTAATTCGTCTGGTTGACAATGGCGGTACACAGGTCAAATGGGAGCTATTACCAGTCAAATGTCCACATGCAAAGTTTGAAGCACAGCAATAATGCATGAGGCCATGTGTTATCACATTTTTTATCATGGCTGTGATATCGTCACAGCAACGAGGCAAAGAACATGGCTTGTGACATAACACATGGCCTCAAGTATATTATTGCTTTTATACAACGTGTTACCAGCATTAAAAATCAAGATTATTTCCCAAAATATACATTTCTCTACAAAACGTGATGCTACATTCACTGACACTGGTTGTCAAGTGACGTTTTAGGCGTTCTCTGGTAATTAGTTCTATTCGAATTGACTGCCATGTAAAAAGCAAAACTACCCAAGCGCTGGTTGACAGTTCCAGATCCTTGGTTTTAAGGACGCTGTCCCATGGTTCTGAAAACAGCACATGTCTGGTCTATGCACAGGAAAATCGAAACGTTGTACAGGGGAAACAGCGCTGAAACCAGGCCCGGCGCCACGAGGGTGCAAAAGGGGGCAATGCCCACTTAGTTGGAATATTGTGCCCCCTCAGTTTTGTGTCCCTATTCTGTCCCACAATCTGCCCCCTCCGTCATGCCCATTTATTGTGTATGCTTCATTCATGCAACTCCCTTGCACGCATCATACCTACGTAATACACATTTTACTGGTTGAAAAAAACGATTGATTGGCCTTCACAGTATAAAGGCGGAGTCAATTTGACCGTTTAGGTTTACCTTCAAAGTTACGTACTACAAAAAAAATGAAAAGGTTTCACCACGCAGCTGAATAGAATTTAGCTAATGTTAACAGTTAGGTAGTTAGCTGATAGTATGATGGATATTAGAAAGTGGCTTCACCAGGGCACAACGTCAGCATCGGATCAAAGCGGCGGGGAGGAGGAGAAGCCTGCCACAGAGGCCAAAGTCAAGGCCGCTGGGCCGACGCTAATCACAGAGGCCAAGGCCGCCGAGCCCAGCAACAAAGGCACCTGC
The DNA here is from genome assembly GCF_020615455.1 of Coregonus clupeaformis. Classification (NCBI taxonomy): domain Eukaryota; kingdom Metazoa; phylum Chordata; class Actinopteri; order Salmoniformes; family Salmonidae; genus Coregonus; species Coregonus clupeaformis. Next base: position 32,366,958 of record NC_059219.1, on the reverse strand, counting down.
GCAACCGTCTTGCAGCCTGGTGACATAGGAGGTAACCAACCCGAGGAGGGGCCTGCAGCCGCCAAGACTGAACCTAGTAGCAACACCGCCAGTATATTACAAGCACCGACGCCTCCGTTAGTGCCTGACGACCTAGGTGATGAGGAGCCAGCGCAGGTTTGTCTGGGGAAATACCCAACCCGCCTGTACTGTGGGACAAAACGGGCATTTTGTAGCTCGTGGTTCAAAAGCAGAGAGTGACTGGAATATTCCTGAAAGGCAGATGCAGTTTGATGAGTTATGGCAGAAATACAAGCACAATTGGACACCCCCGCTCCAAGCAAACGGCAAAGAGTAGTGAGTAGTAATCTGAAAGAATATGTGGTGGAAACAACAATGGGCCAGCTAGAAGAGGAGGGAGTGAAAAATACTGTTTTTCAGCACTCTGGATGCTGTACTGGGAGAAATGTCAGCAAGATTTAACCAACGGAACAGCCAACTTGTTGATGCCCTTTGTGCCTTGCACCCAGAGAATGAAACCTTTATGGATGTGGAAAAGGTGAAACCACTGCTGGATTACTAAATTCTCTGTTATCATACGCAGCGTAGTATGGCACTCTTGTGGGAAAACAGCTTGGTAGCTGCGTCCAAGCTGCATTGTACCGATAAGTCGTGGTAGTGCATTGTACATTATTGTTTGCTTTCCACGATTGGAAATGCATTGTATTGGCATGAGGAAGTGTTATTACGGTAATTAGCAACTGTTTTGCATTGGATTGATGGGTATTGTGCATGTAGCTGTGTAGCGTTGTCATAACTTGCAATTTCTCGAGCCGGTTATGAATTGTCCATGTTTGTAAAGTGGTGCAGTAGCCTGTGTTCTTGCGGCAAGAAATCCGTGCGTGGCTGCAAATACATTGTGTGTAATTGTACTATCGATTATTATCCATACTGTGTTATCAGCAAGCGAAAATAGTTGCGCACCCGTAGTCATTTCTGATGCCCCGTTGCCGAGTTAATCCTGCCGCCGGGCCTGGCTGAAACATTGTAGCAAAGACATTGACACAGCAGATCAGAATAGAAACCACAATTTTAAAAAAAATCGGATGGTCACAGCATCGACAGCTATTTATGATACTAATTTGCACATTTCTACGGGGCAGAGCTTGTTCCCCTAGGTTCTCATACATGCAGCCGCGATGATTCTCTCTGTCTCTTTCCATTGGATTTTTGTGGTTCTCAGTGTTGCGTATCTTGAACCACTTTTGTCTTCTATTATTACAAATGAGTCTAGCTTCAATTTGCGATTTCCTTCCAGTACAAATCAAACCACACCTTATTCATTAGGTGGTGTAGAGAATATACTCTGGAGGGTAGGCCCCGTGTAGCTCAATTGGTAGAGCATGGCGCTTGAAACGCCAGGGTTGTGGGTTCGATTCCCACGGGGGGCCAGTATGAAAAATTTATGCACTCACTTAACTGTAAGTCGCTCTGAATAAGAGCGTATGACAAAGACGTAATATATGATTTTTTTTTAGGGGGTAGATCAGATCAGATTTAGGGGGACAGGACCAGAGAGCTGTGTAAGGACATCAGGGATACAATTGTAGACCTGCACAAGGCTGGGATGGGCTACAGGACAATAGGCAAGCAGCTTGGTGAGAAGGCAACAACTGTTATGTCATGCAATAAAATGCAAATTAATTACTTAAAAATCATACAATGTGATTTTCTGGATTTTTGTTTTAGATTCCATCTCTCACAGTTGAAGTGTACCTATGATAAAAATTACAGACCTCTACATGCTTTGTAAGTAGGAAAACCTGCAAAATCGGCAGTGTATCACCACCGATAAATCTACAATAATCGAGAATTTCAACAAGCATTTTGCTACAGCTGGCCATGCTTTCCATCTGGCTACCACTAACCCGGCCACCAACTCTGCACCCTCTGCTGCAACTTGCCCATGCCCCCCCCGCTTCTCCTTCACACAAATTCAGACAGCTGATGTTTTGAAAGCGCTGCAAAATCTGGACCCCTACAAATCAGCTGGGCTAGACAATCTGGACCCTTTCTTTCTAAAACTAGCCGCCGAAATTGTCGCAACCCCTATTACTAGTCTGTTCAACCTCTCTTTCATAACGTCTGAGATCCCCAGAGATTGGAAAGCTGCCGCGGTCATCCCCCCTCTTCAAAGGGGGTGACACTCTAGATCCAAACTGCTACAGACCTATATCCATCCTGCCCTGCCTTTCGAAAGTATTTGAAAGCCAAGTTAACAAACAGATCACCGACCATTTCGAATACCACCGTACCTTCTCCGCTATGCAATCCGGTTTCCGAGCTGGTCACGGGTGCACTTCAGCCACGCTCAAGGTCCTAAACGATATTATAACCGCGATTGATAATAGACAGTACTGTGCAGCCGTCTTCATCGACCTGGCCAAGGCTTTCGACTCTGTCAACCACCGCATTCTTATTGGCAGACTAAATAGCCTTGGTTTCTCAAATGACTGCCTCGCCTGGTTCACCAACTACTTCTCAGATAGAGTTCAGTGTGTCAAATCGGAGGGCATGTTGTCTGGACCTATGGCAGTCTCTATGGGGGTGCCACAGGGTTCAATTCTTGGGCTGACACTTTTCTCTGTGTATATCAATGATGTCGCTCTTGCTGCTGGTGACTCTCAGATCAACCTCTACGCAGACGACACCATTTTGTATACATCTGGCCCTTCATTGGACACTGTGTTAACAAACCTCCAAACGAGCTTCAATGCCATACAACAATCCTTCAGTAGCCTCCAACTGCTCTTAAACACTAGTAAAACTAAATGCATGCTTTTCAATCGAACGCTGCTGGCACCCGCCCACCCGACTAGAATCACCACTCTCGACGGGTCTGACCTAGAGTATGTGGACAACTACAAATACCTAGGTGTCTGGTTAGACTGTAAACTCAACTTCCAGACTCACATAAAGAATCTCCAATCCAAAGTTAAATCTAGAATCGGCTTCCTATTTCGCAACAAAGCCTCCTTCACTCATGCTGCCAAACATGCCCTCGTAAAACTGACTATCCTACCGATCCTTGACTTCGGCGATGTCATTTACAAAATAGCCTCCAACACTCTACTCAGCAAATTGGATGTAGTCTATCACAGTGCCATCCGTTTTGTCTCCAAAGGCCCATACACTACCCACCACTGTGACCTGTACGCTCTTGTTGGCTGGTCCTCACTACATGTTCGTCGTCAAACCCACTGGCTCCAGGCCATCTATAAATCACTGCTAGGCAAATCCCCGCCTTATCTTAGCTCATTGGTCACCATAGCAGCACCCACCCGTAGTCTGCGCTCCAGCAGGTATATCTCACTGGTCATTCCCAAAGCCAACACCTCCTTTGGCCGCCATTCCTTCCAGTTCTCTGCTGCCAATGACTGGAACGAATTGCAAAAATCTCTGAAGCTGGAGACTCTTATCTCCCTCAATAACTTTAAGCATCAGTTGTCAGAGCACCTTACCGATCACTGCACCTGTACACAGCCCATCTGAAATTAGCCCACCCAACTACCTCATCCCTATATTGTTATTTATTTTGCTCTTTTGCACCCCAGTATCTCTATTTGCACATCATCTCTTGCACATCTAGCATTCCAGTGTTAATACTATTGTAATTATTCTGCACTATAGCCTATTTATTGCCTTACCTCCATAACTTGCTACATTTGCACACACTGTATATATATTTTCTGTTGTATTTTTGACTTTCTGTTTTTTACCCCATATGTAACTCTGTGTTGTTTTTATTGCACTGCTTTGCTTTATCTTGGCCAGGTCGCAGTTGTAAATGAGAACCTGTTCTCAACTGGCTTACCTGGTTAAATAAAGGTGAAAAAAATAAAAATAAATAAATAAAAGTATCAAATACTTGTTCTCCCACTGTAGATTGTAACTTCCATCAATGTAATTGTCTGCATCACTTCCAATCCCCCATATGTTTTTTTTCTGCATATATATATATATATATATATATATATACATACATACACACATACATACATATACGCATATACATACATATATATTCATACATATCTGTCACGATCGTCGAAGGAGGAGGACCAAGGCGCAGCGTGATACTCGTACATCTTACTTTATTACGTGTACACACGATAACAAAGCAACAAACGATACATGAAGCCCAACGGTACTAACACAAACCAACACGGAACAAGATCCCACAAACACTGTGGGAAAACTGGCTGCTTAAGTCTGGTTCCCAATCAGAGACAACAAGCAACAGCTGATACTCGTTGCCTCTGATTGAGAACCACACTGGCCAACATAGAAACACAATACTAGAAATATGACATAGAACAAAAACACAAAGACTCTACACACCCTGGCTCAACATATTAGAGTCCCCAGAGACAGGGTGTGACAATATCCTTTAAAAATATATATATTTCCCTTTATTACTTTCCAACCCCACCATCCCTTCCCTAATTGGAGTAAACTAGTGAACAACAATGCTTAGGCCTCTACTTCATGCTTATACTATATACATTTTATGGACACAGTCAATAATTATATTTTGTTTGTTTTTACTCCTGAACTTCCTCCGATCATTTTCATGATGTCCATCTGGTATGCTTCTGTATGCCATATCTTTCTAATTGTGCTCTTTTGCAAAAGCTCTCAATATATAACCTATATACTTATTATGGACACAGCATGTCTTACACTAGTTATCTTGTGGTTATTAGTTGTTGTTATTAGGCCCATCCTTCAGCTCCATTCAACACCTCCCATCTATCTCTTAACACCATCCATATTGGATTTCTATTTGCCATATATTTTTCAACTGTACTGTGATGTTTTACAAAAGTTATGAACTTTTCTATTCTCATTGTTTCTACAGTTTGTGAATTGAAAATAAACATTTTTGCTAAAAGTATTATTATATTATTGATCGATTGACTATGACTTTTCAGATCACCCAGTAGTGCTATCTGCAGGGTCAGCTCCATGCAAATATTGCAATCCTTCAGCCATTCCTGGACCTGTGTCCAGAAACAAGCTACAAATGCACAGTACCAAAACAAATGATCTAACGATTCTGTCTCTTCACAGCCAAATCTGCAGAGCTGGGAAGATTGTATCCCCCATATAAATAACATTCTATTGGTAGCAAGAATTTTATATAATAATTTAAATTGAAAAATTACAAGTTTTGAATCCGGTGTCGTTTTGCGTATCAGTTCATAAACACTATGCCATGGAATCGGTACGTCAAAAATCTCTTCCAACTATTTTGCAATCTATATGGGATGGCTGTCAATCTTTTGGTCCTTATATAAAACTGGTAAACTTTATTTATCACAATTTTCTTTAACCAATTATGTTCTTTAATGCAAGGCCGACAGACAAGTTCCTTACTTTTTCCTCCTTCCACTTTCCTCTTCCATTTTTGCAGTAATGCTGCAATTATTTGGTTGTAATTTTGGGTAGAGCGGACATTTCCATATGTTTTTGTTAGCTGCATGTGCGACATAACTCCACCATTCCTACCGATAATATCATACCTTTTTTAAACAAAGAACGTTTTTTTATTACATTTTAGACATTTAGCAGACACTCTTATCCAGAGCAACTTACATTATTGAGTGCATACATTATTTTTCACACTGGCCTCCCATGGGAATCGAACCCACAACCCTGGCGTTGCAAACACCATGCTCTACCAACTGAGCTACATCCCTGCCGGCCATTCCCTCCCCTACCCTGGACGACACTGGGCCAATTGTGCACCGCCCCATGGTTCTCCCAGTCACGGCCTGGACAGAGCCTGGATTCAAACCAGGATCTCTAGTGGCACAGCTAGTACTGTGATGCAGTGCCTTAGACCACTGCGCCACTCGGGAGACAGTTATCAATTAGTATATTTGAGTTTAACCACAATATTTGTTGCAATATTTGTTCTGTCATTTCTGGAGGATTAAATTGAAATTGCAACCAACTTTCTATGGCTTGTTTGAGAAATAGTGATATTTGGGAGATGATTTCCTTTTAAAATACCTGAAAGTGAGGGGTTCTAATCTGAATAAAGGGAAAAAGTCCATTCTTGAACATTGGGTGAGACAATCTTACTAGTTTGCTAGAGAACCAGTTCGGATTTAAGTATAACTTTTGTATGACTGAAGCTTTTAGTGATAGGTCTAATGCTTTAATCATTAATAATTGCTGTCCTCCTAATTCATATTCATTATATAAATAGGCCCGTTTAATTTAGTCTGGCTTGCCGTTCCAAATAAAATTGAATATTTTTTTCCCATATAATTTTAAAAAACTGTTCGCTAGGCGTAGGCAAGACCATAAGCAAATAGGTAAACTGGGATGATACTAAATAGTTAATCAGGGTGATTTTTCCACAAATTACCAGGTATTTACCTTTCCATGGTAGCAAGATCTTATCTATTTTTGCTAACTTTCTATTAAATGGTTTTGGAGTGAGATCATTTATTTCATTTGGGATATGTAGTCCGAGTATATCCACAACACCATCAGACCATTTTATTGGTAAACTACATGGTAATGTAAAAATTGTATTTTTTTGTGATCCAATACGTAATATAGTACATTTATCATAAATTGGTTGTAATCCAGAGAGGTTAGAAAATGTATCTAGATCCTCTATGAGGCTGTGGAGGGATTCAAGTTGTGGATTTAAAAGAAAACATTAATCATCAGCGTACAATGACACCTTTGTTTTTAAGCCCTGGATTTCTAATTCCTTGATATTATTGTTGGATCTGATTTTAATAGCTAACATCTCGATGGCAATAATAAATAGATATGCCGATAGTGGACAAACTTGTTTCACTCCTCATGACAGTTTAAAACTTTCTGAGAAATAGCCATTATTTACTATTTTACACCTAGGGTTACTATACATGATTTTAACCCAATTTATAAGAGATTGTCTAAAATTGAAATGCTCCAGGCATTTATATATAAACCCCAGTCGTACTTTATCAAATGCCTTTTCGAAGTCTGCTATGAATAGTAGGCCTGGTTTCCCAGATTTTTCAAAGTGTTCTATTGTTTCCAGTACTTGCCTTATATTATCTCCCATGTAAAAAAACGTTCTGATTAGAATTAATAATATCCGACAATACCTTTTTAATTATATGCGCTATACATTTTGCTATAATTTTTGCATCACAACACTGAAGTGTAAGGGGCCGCCAATTTTTTTAATGGACTTGATCTTTATATTTTCCACTTGTATCCTGTTTCAGTAATAATGAAATCAGACCTTCTTCTTGAGTGTCTGATAATCTACCATTTACATAGGAATGGTTAAAACATGCTAATAACAGTCCTCTGAGTATATCAAAAAAGGTTTGGTATACCTCGACTGGTATGCCATCCAACCCTGGAGTTTTCCCAGACTTAAAGTATTTAATTGCATCCAGAAGTTCCTCCTCTGTAATTTCACCTTCACATGAGTCTTTTTGTATGGCTGTTAATTGTACATTATCAATAGAAAAAAATCTCTACAATTTGCTTCAGTTAGAGGAGATGGAGGCAACTGAAATGAAAACATATGCTTAAAGTACTTTGTTTCCGCCTTCAAAATATAATTTCGTTAATCATGGGTGACTCCATCATTTGTAACCAGTTTCAATAAATTATTTTTGGTAGCATTCCTATGTTGAAGATTAAAAAAAGAATTTGGTGCATTTTTCCCCATATTCCATCCAGTTTGCTTTATTTTTTATAATATATTACACATGACCTTTCTTGAATAAGTTTTTATTGCTATGTATCTGTTCTGTTAGACCTTCTATTTCCTTTGTTAGTGTGGACTCTTTTGACCTAAATTGCTTTTGTTTTCAAGATGATTACTGAATTGCACGGCCTCTAAAGGCACATTTAATGGTGTCCCATACAATAAGGGGATTTTCTGTACCTATGTTATGTCAGAAAAAATCAGTTATAAATTCCTCTGTCCTAGTTAAAAACAAGTTATCATCCAATAGGCTTTGATAAAATGTCCAATATCCTCGCCCACGTGGAAATTCAGTAAGAGTATTGTATATGCCAATTATATGATGGTCCGACCGCATTCTGTCCCCTATCAACACTTTTTAAACTTTTGGTGCCAACGAGAATGACATAAGAAAGAAGTCAAGACGACTAGCTTGATTGAGTCTCCGCCATGTATACAGTGAGGGAAAAAAAGTATTTGATCCCCTGCTGATTTTGTACGTTTGCCCACTGACAAAGACATGATCAGTCTATAATTTTAATGGTAGGTTTATTTGAACAGTGAGAGACAGAATAACAACAAAAAAATCCAGAAAAACGCATGTCAAAAATGTTATAAATTGATTTGCATTTTAAATGAGGGAAATAAGTATTTGACCCCTCTGCAAAACATGACTTAGTACTTGGTGGCAAAACCCTTGTTGGCAGTCACAGAGGTCAGACGTTTCTTGTAGTTGGCCACCAGGTTTGCACACATCTCAGGAGGGATTCTGTTCCACTCCTCTTTGCAGATCTTCTACAAGTCATTAAGGTTTTTCGAGGCTGACGTTTGGCAACTCGAACCTTCAGCTCCCTCCACAGATTTTCTATGGGATTAAGGTCTGGAGACTGGCTAGGCCACTCCAGGACCTTAATGTGCTTCTTCTTGAGCCACTCCTTTGTTGCCTTGGCCGTGTGTTTTGGGTCATTATCATGCTGAAATACCATTCCACGACCCATTTTCAATGCCCTGGCTGAGGGAAGGAAGTTCTCACCCAAGATTTGACGGTACATGGCCCAGTCCATCGTCCCTTTGATGCAGTGAAGTTGTCCTGTCCCCTTAGCAGAAAAACACCCCCAAAGCATAATGTTTCCACCTCCATATTTGACGGTGGGGATGGTTTTCTTGGGGTCATAGGCAGCATTCCTCCTCCTCCAAACACGGCGAGTTGAGTTGATGCCAACGAGCTCAATTTTGGTCTCATCTGACCACAACACTTTCACCCAGTTATCCTCTGAATCATTCAGATGTTCATTGGCAAACCTCAGACGGTCCTGTATATGTGCTTTCTTGAGCAGGGGGACCTTTCGGGCGCTGCAGGATTTCAGTCCTTTACGGCGTAGTGTGTTACCAATGGTTTTCTTGGTGACTATGGTCCCATCTGCCTTGAGATCATTGAGAAGATCCTCCCGTGTAGTTCTGGGCTGATTCCTCACCGTTCTCATGATCATTGCAACTCCACGAGGTGAGATCTTGCATGGAGCCCCAGGCCGAGGGAGATTGACAGGTCTTTTGTGTTTCTTCCATTTGCGAATAATCGCACCAACTGTTGTCACCTTCTCACCAAGCTGCTTGGTGATGGTCTTGTAGCCCATTCCAGCCTTGTGTAGGTCTACAATCTTGTCCCTGACATCCTTGGAGAGCTCTTTGGTCTTGGATGGTGGAGAGTTTGGAATCTGATTGATTGATTGCTTCTGTGGACAGGTGTCTTTTATACAGGTAACAAGCTGAGATTAGGAGCACTCCCTTTAAGAGTGTGCTCCTAATCTCAGTTCGTTACCTGTATAAAAGACACCTGGGAGCAAGAAATCTTTCTGATTGAGAGGGGGTGAAATAATTTTTTCCCTCATTAAAATGCAAATTAATTTATAACATTTTTGACATGCGTTTTTCTGGATTTTTTTGTTGTTATTCTTTCTCCCACTGTTCAAATAAACCTACCATTAAAATTATAGACTGATCATTTCTTTGTCAGTGGGCAAACGTACAAAATCAGCAGGGGATCAAATACTTTTTTCTCTCACTGTATCTCACTAAATCAGGATATTTAAGCCTCCATATATCTACTAGTTCTAATGTATCCATGACATTTACGATTTCCTTAAGAGCAAGAGGGTCATTGTTGGTAGTGTGATTTCCTTTACGGTCTATTGAGCTATTTAAAACGGTATTATAATCTCTCACCATAATAATAGAGTCTTCAATTGCTTGCAAGGTCGATAATGTATTATATATATTTTCAAAGAAGTGTGGATCATCATTATTTGGTCCGTAAAGGTTAATGAGCCATATCTGTTTATGGTCCAATAACATATTTAAAATAATCCATCTACCTTGCGTATCTGTTTGGCCAATTTGCACATTCGGATCGAAATTACTGTTAATTAATATCATCACCCCTTTTGAGTTTCTTAGCCCATGGGAGAAGTATATTTGTCTATTTGTCATTTGTCACAAAATCTTTTTGTCATTATATATGTTTGTAAATTTACCAATAGAAAATACCATAGTGATTGAGTGTCCATATAGCTATACCATGATATTTGCAATGTTACTAAATAACCCTCCAATTGTTCTCCACTAATTCCCCCGCTAAAACCCCTCCCCATCCCAAGTTGGGCAGTCATCCCAGTGATCAGCAAACCACCCCTGTCCCCCCGGATCCCTATGCTCCCGAGGGGCCAGGACCCATCCCTCGAAAACATCACATAGTGCCACCCACAAAACAGAAGCAGGTCAACCGCCAAAAGCATTTACAATGCTCTCACCTCAATATATTTATATAGCTATTTAAAAAATATATATTCAAATATCTTGCAGAATATTACTCATCTCCTGTTTTGAAACAGTTGCCAGATCGATGTTTACCCACTTTTCTGACAGCCATTCCAGAAGGCACTTCACTGCCCAGTTGGTCTATCTTGATGTAGCTAGCTTCTTCATTTCTCTCCTTTTCTACGTCGTCTATATAGCAGCACTAATGTTACTGATTTCTGCATGTCTAACGTTAACACTAGGCTCAGGTTTCTGGTCCACTTGCTCTTCTTCTTGTTTAATTTCTCTCATATCCTCCTCCTCCTTTTCTTGTTGGCACCATTCTTCAAACATTAGTGGATCAAACACTACATTTAAAATCATCCATGACGAGTTACAGGTGCTAAGACTAGTAGTTGTAAAAGTAGTATTGGTAGTGCGTTGATACAGTGGGGAAAATAAGTTTTAGTCAGCCACCAATTGTGCAAGTTCTCCCACTTAAAAAGATGAGAGAGGCCTGTAATTTTCATCATAGGTACACGTCAACTATGACAGACATATTGAGAGAAAAAACATCCAGAAAATCACATTGTAGGATTTTTTATGAATTTATTTGCAAATTATGGTGGAAAATAAGTATTTGGTCACCTACAAACAAGCAAGATTTCTGGCTCTCACAGACCTGTAACTTCTTCTTTAAGAGGCTCCTCTGTCCTCCACTCGTTACCTGTATTAATGGCACCTGTTTGAACTTGTTATCAGTATAAAAGACACCTGTCCACAACCTCAAACAGTCACACTCCAAACTCCACTATGGCCAAGACCAAAGAGCTGTCAAAGGACACCAGAAACAAAATTGTAGACCTGCACCAGGCTGGGAAGACTGAATCTGCAATAGTAAGCAGCTTGGTTTGAAGAAATCAAATGTCGGAGCAATTATTAGGAAATGGAAGACATACAAGACCACTGATAATCTCCCTCGATCTGGGGCTCCACGCAAGATCTCACCCCGTGGGGTCAAAATGATCACAAGAACGGTGAGCAAAAATCCCAGAACCACACGAGGGGACCTAGTGAATGACCTGCAGAGAGCTGGGACCAAAGTAACAAAGCCTACCATCAGTAACACACTACGCAGCCAGGGACTTAAATCCTGCAGTGCCAGACGTGTCCCCCTGCTTAAGCCAGTACATGTCCAGGCCCGTCTGAAGTTTGCTAGAGTGCATTTGGATTATCCAGAAGAGGATTGGGAGAATGTCATATGGTCAGATGAAACCAAAATATAACTTTTTGGTAAAAACTCAACTCGTCGTGTTTGGAGGACAAATAATGCTGAGTTGCATCCAAAGAACACCATACCTACTGTGAAGCATGGGGGTGGAAACATCATGCTTTGGGGCTGTTTTTCTGCAAAGGGACCAGGACGACTGATCCGTGTAAAGGAAAGAATGAATGGGGCCATGTATCATGAGATTTTGAGTGAAAACCTCCTTCCATCAGCAAGGGCATTGAAGATGAAACGTGGCTGGGTCTTTCAGCATGACAATGATCCCAAACACACCGCCCAGGCAACGAAGGAGTGGCTTCGTAAGAGGCATTTCAAGGTCCTGGAGTGGCCTAGCCAGTCTCCAGATCTCAACCCCATAGAAAATCTTTGGAGGGAGTTGAAAGTCCGTGTTGCCCAGCGACAGCCCCCAAAACATCACTGCTCTAGAGGAGATCTGCATGGAGGAATGGGCCAAAATACCAGCAACAGTGTGTGAAAACCTTGTGAAGACTTACAGAAAACGTTTGACCTGTGTCATTGCCAACAAATGGTATATAACAAAGTATTGAGAAACTTTTGTTATTGACCAAATACTTATTTTCCACCATAATTTGCAAATAAATTCATTAAAAATCCTACAATGTGAATTTCTGGATTTTTTTTCTCATTTTGTCTGTCATAGTTGACGTGTACCTGTGATGAAAATTACAGGCCTCTCTCATCTTTTTAAGTGGGAGAACTTGCACAATTGGTGGCTGACTAAATACCTTTTTTCCCCACTGTATATGGAGGCTTAAATATACTGATCTAGTGAGATATACATGGCGGAGACTGAATCAAGCTAGTCGTCTTGACTTCTTTCTTATCTCATTCTCGTTGGCACTAAAAGTAAAAAAAAGTGTTGATAGGGGACAGAATGCGGTCGGACCATCATATAATAGGCATATACATTACTCTTACTGAATTTCCACGTGGGCGAGGATATTGGAAATGTAATCAAAGCCTATTGAATGATAATTTATTCATAATTAGAACAAAGGAATTTATAACTGACTTTTTCCAACATAACATAGGTACAGCGAATCCCCTTATTGTATGGGACACCTTTAAATGTGCCTTTAGAGGCCATGCAATTCAGTACTCATCTCGAAAACAAAAGCAATTTAGGTCAAAAGAATTTATACTAAGAAAGGAAATAGAAAGTCTAAAAGAACAGATAGATGGCAATAAAAACTATAACATAGAGGCTCAGAATAAATTAGAGGAAAAACAAAAAGAAATGGAGAAACTTATTCAAGAAAGATCAAGTGTAATATATTATAAAAATAAAGCAAACTGGATGGAATATTGGGAAAAATGCACAATATTATTTTTTAATCTTCAACATAGGAACGCTACCAAAAAGAACTTAATGAAACTGGTTACAATTGACAGAGTCACCCATAATTCACCAAATGATATTTTGAAGGAAGAAACAAAGTACTTTAAGCATACGTTTTCTTTTCAGTCGCCTCCATCTCCTCTAACTGAAGCTAAAAGTAGAGATTTTTTTCTATTGATAATGTCAAATTAACAGCCACACGGAAAGACTCATGTGAAGGTGAAATTACAGAGGAGGAACTTCTGGATGCAATTAAATACTTTAAGTCTGGGAAAACTCCAGGGTTGGATGGCATACCAGTCGAGGTATACCAAACCTTTTTTGATATACTAAGAGGACCGTTATTAGCATGTTTCAACCACACCTATGTAAATGGTAGATTATCTGACACTCAAGAAGAAGGTCTGATCTCATTATTACTGAAACAGGATACAAGTGGAAAATATAAAGATCCAGTCCATTTACAAAATTGGAGGCCCCTTACACTTCAGTGTTGTGATGCAAAAATCCTAGCAAAATGTATAGTGCATAGAATTAAAAAGGTATTGTCGGATATTATTCATTCTAATCAGACAGGTTTTATAGATGGAAGATACATTGGAGATAATATAAGGCAAGTATTGGAAACAATAGAACACTATGGAAAATATGGGAAACCAGGCCTGCTATTCATAGCAGACTTCGAAAAGGCATTTGATAAAGTTCGACTGGGGTTTATATATAAATGCCTGGAGCATTTCAATTTTGGAGAATCTCTTATAAAATGGGTCAAAATCATGTATAGTAACCCTAGGTGTAAAATAGTAAATAATGGCTATTTCTCAGAAAGTTTTAAACTGTCAAGAGGAGTGAAACAAGGTTGTCCACTATCGGCATATCTATTTATTGTGGCCATCGAGATGTTAGCTATTAAAATCAGATCCAATAATAATATCAGAGGATTAGAAATACAGGGCTTAAAAACAAAGGTGTCATTGTACGCTGATGATTCATGTTTTCTTTTAAATCCACAACTAGAATCCCTCCACAGCCTCATAGAGGATCTAGATACATTTTCTAACCTCTCTGGATTACAACCAAATTATGACAAATGTACTATATTACGTATTGGATCACTAAAAAATACAATTTTTACATTACCATGTAGTTTACCAATAAAATGGTCTGATGGTGATGTGGATATACTAGGAATACATATCCCAAAGGAAATAAATGATCTCACTTCAATAAATTTTAATAGAAAGTTAGCAAAAATAGATAAGATCTTACTTCCATGGAAAGGAAAATACCTGTAAATTTGTGGAAAAATCACCCTGATTAACTCTTTAGTATTATCCCAGTTTACCTATTTGCTTATGGACTTGCCTACGCCTAGCGAACAGTTTTTGAAATTTTTACATTTCCATGTAGTTTACCAATAAAATGGTCTGATGGTGATGTGGATATACTAGGAATACATATCCCAAAGGAAATAAATGATCTCACTTCAATAAATTTTAATAGAAAGTTAGCAAAAATAGATAAGATCTTACTTCCATGGAAAGGAAAATACCTGTAAATTTGTGGAAAAATCACCCTGATTAACTCTTTAGTATTATCCCAGTTTACCTATTTGCTTATGGACTTGCCTACGCCTAGCGAACAGTTTTTGAAATTATATGAGAAAAAAAATATTAAATTGTATTTGGAACGGCAAGCCAGACAAAATTAAAAGAGCATATTTATATAATGAATATGAATTCGGAAGACAGAAATTATTAAATATTAAAGCATTAGACCTATCACTAAAAGCTTCAGTCATACAAAAGTTATACTTAAATCCGAACTGGTTCTCAAGCAAATTAGTAAGATTGTCTCACCCAATGTTCAAGAAAGGCCTTTTTCCCTTTATTCAGATTACAACCTCTCACTTTCAGTTATTTGAAAAGGAAATAATCTCCCAAATGTCACTATTTCTAAAACAAGCCATAGATAGTTGGTTGCAATTTCAATTTAATCCTCCAGAAACGACAGAACAAATAATGCAACAAATATTGTGGTTAAATTCAAATATACTAATTGACAAAAAACCTTTATTTTTTGACAGAATATTTAAAAAAGGTATAATCTTCGTAAATGATATCATCGGTAGGACTGGTGGAGTTATGACGCACATGCAGCTAACAAAAACATATGGAAATGTCTGCCCTACCCAAAATTACAACCAAATAATTGCAGCCTTACCGCAAAAGTGGGAGAGGAAAGTGGAAGGGGGAGAAAGTAAGGAACTTGTCTGTCGGCCTTGCATTAAAGAACATAATTGGTTAAGGAAAACTGTGATAAATAAAAAAGTATATCAGTTTCACTTAAGGACCAAAGGATTGACAGCCGTCCCAAATAGATTGCAAAATAGTTGGGAAGAGATCTTTGACGTACCGATCCCATGGCATAGTGTTTATGAACTGACACGCAAAACGACACCGGATTCAAAAATTAGAATCTTTCAATTTTGCTGTGAAGAGACAGAATCATTAGATCATTTGTTTTGGTTCTGTCCATTTGTAGCTTGTTTTTGGACACAGGTCCAGGAATGGCTAAAGGATTGCAATATTTACCTGGAGCTAACCTTGCAGATAGCATTACTGGGTGATCTGAAAGGTCATAGTCAATCAATCAATAATATAATAATACTTTTAGCAAAAATGTTTATTTTTATTTCACAATCTGTAGAAGCAATGAGAATAGAAAGGTTCAGAACCTTTGTAAAACATCACAGTACGGTTGAAATATATATGGCAAATAGAAATCCTATATGGATGGTGTTAAGAGATAGATGGGAGGAATTGAATAGAGTTGAAGGATGGGACTAATAACAAATAACAACAAATAATAACAAAGATAGCTAATAATGTAAGCATACTGTGTCCATAATAAGTATATAGGTTGTATGTTGGGAGCTTTTAGGAAAGAGCACAGTTAGAAAGATATGGCATATATATGGCACACTCCGCCAACCCTGATGTTCTAGCAGTGTCTGAATCCTGGCTTAGGAAGGCCACCAAAAATTCTGAAATTTCCATCCCCAACTATAACATTTTCCGTCTAGATAGAACTGCCAAAGGGGGTGGAGTTGCAATCTACTGTAGAGATAGCCTGCAGAGCTCTATCATACTATCCAGGTCTGTGCCCAAACAGTTTGAGCTTCTACTTCTAAAAATCCACCTTTCCAGAAATAAATCTCTCTCTGTTGCCGCTTGCTACAGACCCCCCTCAGCCCCCAGCTGTGCCCTGGACACCATATGTGAATTGATTGCCCCCCATCTATCCTCAGAGTTCGTACTGCTTGGTGACCTAAATTGGGATATGCTTAACACCCCGGCCATCCTACAATCTAAACTAGATGCCCTCAATCTCACACAAATTATCAACGAACCTACCAGGTACAACCCTAAATCCGTAAACATGGGTACCCTCATAGATATCATCCTGACTAACTTACCCTCTAAATACACCTCCGCTGTCTTCAACCAGGATCTCAGCGATCACTGCCTTATTGCCTGGGTCCTTAACGGGTCCGCGGTCAAACGACCACCCCTCATTACTGTCAAACGCTCCCAAAAACACTTCAGCGAGCAGGCTTTCCTAATTGACCTGGCCCAGGTATCCTGGATGGATATAGATCTCATTCCGTCAGTAGAGGATGCCTGGTTGTTCTTTAAAAGTAATTTCCTCTCAATCTTAAATAGACATGCCCCATTCAAAAAATACAGAACTAAGAACAGATATAGCCCCTGGTTCTCCCTCAGACTTGACTGCCCTTGACCAGCACAAAAACATCCTGTGGCGTACTGCATTAGCATCAAATAGCCCCGCGATATGCAACTTTTCAGGGAAGTTAGGAACCAATATACACAAGCAGTTAGGAAAGCAAAGGCTAACTTTTTCAAACAGAAATTTGCATCCTGTAGCACTAACTCCAAAAAGTTTTGGGACACTGTAAAGTCCATGGAAAATAAGAGCACTTCCTCCCAGCTGCCCACTGCACTGAGGCTAGGAAACACTATCACCACCGATAAATCTACAAAAATCGAGAATTTCAACAAGCATTTTGCTACGGCTGGCCATGCTTTCCACCTGGCTACCACTACCCCGGCCACCAGCTCTGCACCCTCCGCTGCAACTTGCCCATGCCCCCCCCGCTTCTCCTTCACACAAATCCAGACAGCTGATGTTCTGAAAGAGCTGCAAAATCTGGACCCCTACAAATCAGCTGGGCTAGACAATCTGGACCCTTTCTTTCTAAAACTAGCCGCCGAAATTGTCGCAACCCCTATTACTAGCCTGTTCAACCTCTCTTTCGTAACGTCTGAGATCCCCAGAGATTGGAAAGCTGCCGTGGTCATCCCCCTCTTCAAAGGGGGTGACACTCTAGATCCAAACTGTTACAGACCCATATCCATCCTGCCCTGCCTTTCAAAAGTTTTTGAAAGCCAAGTCAACAAACAGATCACCGACCATTTCGAATCCCACCGTACCTTCTCCGCTATGCAATCCGGTTTCCGAGCTGGTCATGGGTGCACTTCAGCCACGCTCAAGGTCCTAAACGATATTATAACCGCGATCGATAATAGACAGTACTGTGCAGCCGTTTTCATTGACCTGGCCAAGGCTTTCGACTCTGTCAACCACCGCATTCTTATTGGCAGACTAAATAGCCTTGGTTTCTCAAATGACTGCCTCTCCTGGTTCACCAACTACTTCTTAGATAGAGTTCAATGTGTCAAATCGGAGGGCCTGTTGTCTGGACCTATGGCAGTCTCTATGGGGGTGCCACAGGGTTCAATTCTTGGGCCGACTCTTTCCTCTGTGTATATCAATGACGTCGCTCTTGCTGCTGGTGACTCTCAGATCCACCTCTACGCAGACGACACCATTTTGTATACATCTGGCCCTTCATTGGACACTGTGTTAACAAACCTCCAAACGAGCTTCAATTCCATACAACACTCCTTCAGTAGCCTCCAACTGCTCTTAAACACTAGCAAAACTAAATGCATGCTCTTCAACCGAACGCTGCTTGCACCCGCCCACCCGACTAGAATCACTACACTCGACGGGTCTGACCTAGAGTATGTGGACAACTACAAATACCTAGGTGTCTGGTTAGACTGTAAACTCAACTTCCAGACTCACATAAAGAATCTCCAATCCAAAGTTAAATCTAGAATCGGTTTCCTATTTCGCAACAAAGCCTCCTTCACTCATGCTGCCAAACATGCCCTCGTAAAACTGACTATCCTACCGATCCTTGACTTCGGCGATGTCATTTACAAAATAGCCTCCAACACTCTACTCAGCAAATTGGATGTAGTCTATCACCGTGCCATCCGTTTTGTCTCCAAAGCTCCATATAATACCCACCACTGTGACCTGTACGCTCTTGTTGGCTGGTCCTCACTACATATTCGTCGCCAAACCCACTGGCTCCAGGCCATCTATAAATCACTGCTAGGCAAATCCCCGCCTTATCTTAGCTCATTGGTCACCATAGCAACACCCACCCATAGTCTGCACTCAAGCGGGTATATCTCACTGGTCATCCCCAAAGCCAACACCTCCTTTGGCCGCAATTCCTTCCAGTTCTCTGCTGCCAATGACTGGAACAAATTGCAAAAATCTCTGAAGCTGGAGACACTTATCTCCCTCACTAACTTTAAGCATCAGTTGTCAGAGCACCTTACCAATCACTGCACCTGTACACAGCCCATCTGAAATTAGCCCGCCCAACTACCTCATCCCTATATTGTTATTTATTTTGCTCATTTGTACCCCAGTATCTCTATTTGCACATCATCTCTTGCACATCTATCATTCCAGTGTTAATACTAATTGTAATTATTTTGCACTATAGCCTATTTTATTGCCTTACCTCCATAACTTGCTAAATTTGCACAAACTGTATATATATGTATTTCTGTTGTATTTTTTTTTGGCTTTGTTTTGTTTTACCCCATATGTAACTCTGTGTTGTTGTTTTTATCGCACTACTTTGCTTTATCTTGGCCAGGTCGCAGTTGTAAATGAGAACTTGTTCTCAACTGGTTTACCTGGTTAAATAAAGGTGAAATAAAAATAAAATAAAAATATAGAAGCAAACCGGATGGACATCATGAAAATGATCGGAGAGGTTGAGAGTAGAAGAAGTTCAGGAGCAAAAATATATATATATATATATAATAGAATTATTGTAAAATTAACTTTGTCCATAAGGTGTAGATAGTAAGTATAGACCGGAAGTAGAGGCCTGGGCATTGTTGTTCTCTAATTTACTCCAAGTAGGGAAAGGATGGTGGGGTTGAAAAGTAATAAAGGGGAGTATATATAAAAAAATATATATAAAAAAAACATGGGGGATTGGAAGTGATGCAGACAATTACATTGATAGAAGATACAATATATCTGCAATATTAAGCTGATCCATTCCCCCCCACCCCCCAAAAAAAAAAAAAAAAATGAATAAAAAAAAAAGGCAAGTGTCAACTCTAGCTATTATTTCCCTTCATAGTTTATTTTCCTAAGCATGACCTTCATCCACATACCAATTTTTTCCCAAACATTGCTTTTTTGTTTCAGCAATTAGGTATTGTTCTTAGGTCTAGTTACCCCCTAGTACCCTATAATACCCATTTTATCTGTCATTATTTACAAGATGGCACATCTATTGTTTCTCCCTCCATGAATCCACCATAGAGGTTAAAACCAGTCACTCCCTCACATCTGGCCCAGTCCAGGGTATTTCAGGCAGTGAAACTGTTCAACTGCTAGACTGGTAGCTATGGGAGTGAAACTGAGATTTACATAGACAGGGCTGGGTGGTTCTGCTTGTCCCAGAATAGAGCAGTACTGTCACCAGATGTTCACTCTGTTCCCAGGGGGTTGGAGGTAGAGAAGACGATATGACTATCTTGAAGCTTTGATACTTGTAATATTATGTGGATCTTGTCAAACAAATGTAGCTTAATACAGGTGTGATCACATTGGTGAAATACATTGATCAAATGTTCAGTGACGTTAGCTTACTGTCTTTATCAGTCTATAAGTCAAGCAGATAAAACACTGTCCAAGAAAGATGAATAAGGAGTTCCATCTACTGAATGTCTCCAGACGTCTCCTGTTAATCTGTTAACATTGTAGTATCTAGACCTCTCCTGTTAATCTGTTAACATTGTAGCATCCAGACCTCTCCTGTTAATCTGTTTACATTGTAGAATCTAGACCTCTCCTGTTAATCTGTTAACATTGTAGTATCTAGACCTCTCATGTTAATCTGTTAAAATTATAGCATCCAGACCTCTCCTGTTAATCTGTTAACATTGTAGTATATTTACCTCTCCTTTTAATCTGTTAATATTGTAGTATATTGTGTTAGTATGTACTACTGGTTGATGACGATGTGGTTTCAAGTGAGAACATAAATAACTAAGCAATGACATTTAGGTCGGATAGTTTTCAAACTGTCAACAAGGCTTTATGAATATATTTCTATATCATTCAACAACATTTAAGACTAAAGTCAAATTATTGAAAGCTGCAAGAAAAATATGTGTTCCAAAAGGAAATCTTTATTTCAATCTATTCATCAAAGCATCTGTCACGCCCTGGCTCTGGGGACTATGTTATGTTGAGCAAGGGTGTGTGATTCTATGTTGGTATATCTATGTTGGCCTGAGTGACTCCCAATCAGAGGCAACGAGTGTCAGCTGGTTGTCTCTGATTGGGAGCCATATTTAACTGTCTGGCTTTTCACTTTGTGTTGTGGTTTCTTGTTCCGTGTTGGTTTGTTTATGTAACCAAGGACGTCACGTTTCGTTGTTTTGATCGTGTGATCATTCGTATAATAAATATGTTTGCTTTCAACGCTGCGCCTTGGTCCTCCTCACTGGTAGACGATCGTGACAGAAGAAACCACCATAACAGGACCAAGCAGCGTGAAGAAGAGAGAGGATGGACTTGGGAGCAGTGGAGTAGGATTCTCGACTGGGCCAAGCCAAGAGAAGAGGAGAAAGGTTGGACTTTGGAGCAGTGGGGTGAGAGTCTGGCAAGAACGATGGAGGCCTGGCCCACGGGGAGGAGAGACCCCCAGAAAATTTTTAGGGGGGGGCTCACGACGTCGGGGCAGCAGGAGGCCGCGATAGAGCGGTCCAGCGGTCCAGCGGGTTGGCAGAAGAGGCCGCCAGGTTACGGGAGTCACTGGTCACCAGGGGGAAGGAGGTTGTAGAGGCACGGCGAGAGGTACTGGCGTGTGTTGCCAGTCCGGTCCGGCCTGTTCCTGATCCCCACGTAGGGCCAGTGGTGTGTGTTCCCAGTACGGTCCGGCCTGTTCCTGCTCCCCGCACCAAGTCTGTGGTGCGTTTCGGCAGCCCTGTCCGGCCCGTTCCTGCTCTCCGCACCAAGTCTGTGGTGCGCGTCGTCAGCCCGGTCCGGCTCGTTCCTGCTCCCCGCGCCAAGGCAGTGGTGCGCTTCGTCAGCCCGGTCCGGCCAATTCCTTTACCCCGCACCAAGGCAGTGGTGCGCTTCGTCAGCCCGGCTCGGCCCGTTCCTGCTCCCCGCACCAAGTCAGTGGTGTGCTTCGTCAGCCCAGTCCGGCCTGTCCCTGCTCCACGCACCAAGCCTACGGTGTGCGTCGTCAGCCTGGTAAGGCCCGTTCCTCCTCCACGCACCAAGCCAGGGGTGCGCGTCGTCAGTCCAGCACAACCCGTGCCTGGGTCATGTCCGGAGCCGGATCCGCCGCCGAGGCGGAGTGCCCACCCGGTCCCTCCCCTGTTGTGGTTGTTTGGCGCGGTCGGAGTCCGCGCCTTTGGGGGGGGGGTACTGTCACGCCCTGGCTCTGGGGACTATGTTATGTTGAGCCAGGGTGTGTGATTCTATGTTGGTATATCTATGTTGGCCTGAGTGACTCCCAATCAGAGGCAACGAGTGTCAGCTGGTTGTCTCTGATTGGGAGCCATATTTAACTGTCTGGCTTTTCACTTTGTGTTGTGGTTTCTTGTTCCGTGTTGGTTTGTTTATGTAACCAAGGACGTCACGTTTCGTTGTTTTGATCGTGTGATCATTCGTATAATAAATATGTTTGCTTTCAACGCTGCGCCTTGGTCCTCCTCATTGGTAGACGATCGTGACAGCATCAAAGCAAACATTCCTACAGTATCTAATAGTAATAAAGCAGAACACATCAAATCTAGCACTGATACAACCTCAGTCTACAGAGAGGATTGGAACATGAACTCAAGCAAAACCCTCTGTTAGTCTACATGTCAGTGATCAATAATACAGAGAACATCTGATCTCAGAACAGTCAAAGCAGAGGAACCAGCTCCAGCTGTACAGGCTGTCCTTCTCCAGGACCCCGGGACTGGCCTCCTGATTCTTGCTGGTCCCGTCCACTTTCCAGCTCATGGTCCAGTCTGAGGGGAAGCCCTTGTTGGCCAGACACGTCAGTGTGACTGTTGTTGTACTGGACAGCTCCTCACTAGAAGGGGGCAGGACGGTGAGGGTGGGGGCTCTGTTACCTGGAACAAACAGAACTCATCAACTAAGTAACTACATCAAATACAGCTACAGTAAGACATGATCTTAAGCAAAGTACACAAGTGAATTGGAAATGCCCTCTAAATATGAATGTATAAGTTACATTGTTTAAAAGATTTGGAGAAAACACTAAAGCAACATGATACAAAGCACATTTATGAACCTAACAAGTATAAAGTGGTTAAATAACTAGAGTTACTAGTCATATGGTGTCAGTTACACATGTCAGACAGATATTGTTTAGGAATGGATCTGATCAGAATAGCCTACTCATATTCATAGTATATTCATCACATACCACCCATGTTCCATCATGAAGTAGGTTACAAACATAACTGAGACCCTTTGTCTTCACACTAACAGTGAAGTCTACCATGAACACAATTCAACAGTGATGAATACTATAAACTATACTTTTAAATAGTTATTATACCGGAATTAGGAAATATACAAATCAGACATACAAATAAACCTACAATTTATTATTTTGATTCCATAAATATCTTTTTGAAAGAAGGCTCAGTCAAAAGCTCAATTTAACCAAAAATATTTGAGATTTAAAGATCAACAATCGCACACAAACAGTAATACACAATGCAACAACTATATTCAATATTATTAAATAGTTATCATACTATAATTATATACTCTGCAATCCATCAAACCAGACATATAAATAAACACCTACATTTTAACATTTTGGTTAAATAAAATGTTATTTGAAAGAAGGCTTCGTCAAAAGTAATAGAAAAATATATATTTCTTAGAAAGTAAAATATGTTAAATCGCAATATTTTCATAGAAAGAGTTTAAGAAAGTAAAAAATAAATATATTTTTTAGTCTGTAGGTACAGTCCAGCATTAGACCAAGTGTTGCTAGTATTGTCCATATGAAAGACAACAGCAGCAGCAGTAGTGATAGTGATCCATGTTGTATATTCCTTTATTAAATATGTTGATCTCACATTTAACAGTGGTGGTAAAGTAACAGAGGACAGACAACACTACCAGAGGAATCCTACCAGCTTTAGTTTAGAGAAGTGTTCACTAACTGATTAGAGGAACTTACTTGAGAGACCAAGTATGAGTGAACAGACAGTTCATTATATCTGATCATCATCAGAATAAAAATAAAATGGTGGTGTGACATAAAAGTTACCATGCATTAGTGATCTGAGTAAACAGTTGCTGTTTGATGTTAGAAAAGCTAGGGCATGAAGGATACATACATCAAAATATATTCTAATGATGGGAGCCTACTTCAAAACTGAAATGGATTTGAAAAATAATTTGCATAATGCATCTGCCCCGCTGCTCTAAGAGTGTTTATATCCCTGTGAGTTTAACACTTCATGACTGAGAGCTGTCCTTCATGACAACAGAACCCACAACAACCATGACTTTTATCACCATCTTCATCTGGACACTTGCTTTCTGCTTTCAAGGTTAACATTTTCAGAATTTATTGTTGAAAAATAATTATAATCTACAGAAATGTATAACATACAGTGTATTCATGTTAATATTTCTATTCAGAACTATTCATTACTATATGTAATATTGCATTCATATAAATGTTTACATTCTGTTTTTCAGAATCCAGAGGACAGTACACTGTGACTCAGACTCCTGCAGTGAAAGCTGTTCTCCCAGAACAGACAGTCTCTTTGAACTGTAAAACCAGCAGTAATGTTTACAACAATGACTTTTTAGCCTGGTACCAACAGAAAGCTGGAGGAGCTCCCAAACTCCTTATTTATCGAGGAAGTACTCTTAGCTCTGGGACCCCATCTAGATTCAGTGGCAGTGGATCTGGGAGTGACTTCACACTGACCATCAGTGGAGTCCAGGCTGAAGATGCAGGAGATTACTACTGTCAGAGTGAACACAACCCCAACAGTGTCTGGGTGTTCACACAGTGATACAGAGCCGTACAAAAACCTCCCTCAGTCAGACTGCACAGTGACTGTACTGCTACAGCTGGGACCTACTGCAGGTGCTGAGGGGAGGAGATTATCCAGTACAATGACACAGTGTGTAGTAGAGCTGAACAACAATAGCTACTCCAAGCTATTTATTATTGATTATTTCATGGAGAACCATTAACCCATTTATCTTCAAAAGGCTTCAAATCTGGAATCATCCAATACAGACTTCCTGATGCCCCTTGGCATTTTTAGAAATAACTTCAGACCCATTTGACATTGTATTCTTAAGAAGTAGAGGAGATGCTGGGTTTCATGTATTGTAATGATGGTCTACAGAGTCCCAGTGTGTCTGGTCAGAGAAACAGGACAGGAAGGAGCTGAACTCAGTCAGGAACAGAGTAGCAGTCCTGCATAGTGGAACCCCTCTTCTCTCAGTGTCAGTCCAGTAGTCAAATAGTCCAGTAGTCCAATAGTCCAGTATTCAGTCGACTCAGTCCACACAGCTCACTGCACTCACACTACTCTCCCTGCGGTGGGCGACCAATTACCAATGATCAATGGGGGATGGAAACTGACTGGTATTCTTCTTTTCCATAGATATGAATATCTTACTATATCATATTAAATAATTAGATGGGTGCTTGCATTTGTCTTATTTCACACATGTAGAAGTGTGTATTGGTGAATTGGACATTTGTTTTTTTGCATCTGGTACTCACAGCCAGGGATCAGTTATTAGAGAGGGCAACCCTGGAGCAATTAGGGTTAAATGCCTTGCTCAAGAGCACATTGAAAATATTATTTCACCTAGTCTGCTAGGAGATTCAAACCAGCAACCTTTTGGTTACCAGCCCAACGCTCTTAACCGCTAGGCTACCTGCCGCCCTCATTACCATGAACACTAATCAACAGACAAAATTATATATGTTCGTTATTTACATGTTATAGTACTTTAAAAAAAAATCTCCAGTATTCATTATAGTATAGTCTTGCTAAACAACATTGATAGTGATCATATGTGATAGCCTTTAAACCAATAATACTCATTATATTTATACCCTTTTTATTCACTTAATTTATTTACATATTATCATGGATTATGATTATTAGGTTACAATTGTGGGAGTAAGATCATCAAATTGTAATGGACTCTCAGTTCTAATCTAATGGATCCTTAGTGGTCTAAGTTTACTGAATAATGGTGGATGGAGAGAAGACCAGAAGCTTATTTACATAGTGATGATGCTCTGCATAGACAGCACATGCTTCAGTGGTCTGGGAGTGTTTATATCCCTGTGAGTTTAACACTTCATGACTGAGAGCTGTCCTTCATGACAACAGAACCCACAACAACCATGACTTGTATCACCATCTTCATCTGGACACTTGCTTTCTGCTTCAAGGGTAAAGAAAATTAAGTTCCATGTTTGTATACTGAAAGTAAACAATTTGAGTGAACTTAAGGTTGTTAAGAATGTGTTATTCATTCCTCGTGATGTACAATGATTCTTTTTTTCTCTGTTTCAGAATCCAGAGGACAGATCACTGTGACTCAGACTCCTGCAGTGGAAACTGTTGTCCCAGAACAGACAGTCTCTCTGAACTGTAAAGCCAGCAGTGATGTGTATCAAGCAGGGACCTCTTCTCCCCGTCTAGCCTGGTATCAACAGAAACCTGGAGAAACTCCTAAAGCACTGGTCTACTATGGAAGCACCCTCTTCTCTGGGACTCCATCTATATTCAGTGGCAGTGGATCTGGGAGTGACTTCACTCTGACCATCAGTGGAGTCCAGGCTGAAGATGCAGGAGATTACGACTGTCAGAGTGTACACACTGGTAATGTGTTCACACAATGATACAGAGCCGTACAAAAACCTCCCTCAGTCAGTCTGCATCGTGATTATACTGCTACAGCTGGGACCTACTGTAGGTGCTGAGGGGGAAGAGACAGTGACATGGAACACTGATCAGTAAGACTTATAAAAGTTAAATGAAGTTTTAAAACACACAATACCTGTCTCTATGCAGAGTCAGATTTACAGAAGTAAACAATAAATAAAGGTGGTGTTACATCAGCTTCAGCCTCCCTAAATCAAATCCCCATATGTACCTCACAACCAAATATAGATGTGATCATCTAGCATCATATTAACTGTTTTGGTGATCAGGTTACTGACTGTTAGATCTGTGAATGAGACATGATGCTGGGCTCGAACATTAGACACATTTATGTAGAGACATACACTATACAGTATTATCAAAAAGTATAATATCAATTTTATATGTCATTAATTACATGATGGCATATCTATTGTGTTTCCCTCTCTAAATCCATTATAAAGGTTCAAACCAGTCCACTCCCTCACATCTGGCCCAGTCCAGGGTATTTCAGGCAGTGGAACTGTTCAACTGCTATACTGGGAGCTGTGGGAGTGAAACTGAGATTTACATAGACAGGGCTGGGTGGTTCTGCTTGTCCCAGATTAGAGTAGCACTGTCAAAACAATCTTATTTCAACTCAGAGGCAAGAATACATGCACAACTTAATCTCAAAATAGTTCATTTAGCACACAACACTACTGATATTATTCACTATTATGCTAACATTCAGCTGTAAATCACTAATGTTTCCAGAACTAGCACCACGTGGTGACTCTCTAGACCCCTACAATGGCTTCTAGACACTACAGTGACTTTTCCGGAAGGCGGCCAAATCACTGGTATCGTCATGGACGATCCTGCAGAAATATAAAACACTGAGCTAAATATATCAGTGATGCTGACAATATGTCAACTCATCCCCTTTCATGTCAAAGCATTCCTTAAGTGATAACACCCATAGGTCCAGACTACATACATATTCCTCCCCTGTTGCTATGGCAAACAAACTTTTTTGTAACATATCACACAATAAGTTGAATGGACTCCATCTATGTGCAATAGTAATGTCTCACATCATTTCAGAATAAATAACCCAGCTTCTGTAAGGTCCCTCAGTCAGGTAGTGAATTTAAAGCAAATATTAAAAAATATTTATTGAGATGATGTAACATGATTATACCCCCTAAAATGTCCTGTGGTTCTGTCAAGGCAAAACGTCTCTCCTGCCACACCTTTTCAGCACCTGCCCATTCTTTAATTTAACCCAGCTGAGGCTTGTTAACCAATTAAGACCATGATTGGCTGGACAATGCTGCTGCTCACACAAACCTCTTCAACGAACGAAGGTTGTGAGAGGTTAAGGAAGCATGGAGAGGTCAGAGATAGTCAGACTTGTAAAATGGGCTAAGGAACAGAAGTTGGGTTTTGGAGAAGTGCCATCAGTGCGTGCTCTGCAAGCAATGTAGCTGATGAAGGTGCGACAAGAGCGTGGTGAACGGATAGATGTGATTGTGGACAGCAAGGAAGAAGGAGAAGAGCCGAGTGTAATGGGAAGATGTGTGTTGAGGAAGAATGGAGTCAGACATGATAAAGAAGAATTTGGACCAAGAGTAGTGACATTTTGGAGAAGGTGGACCCTTGCCTTTTGGCAGATCTATTTGTGGTTTCAGGGTGGGTGAGAAAGGAGTTGGAGGTAGTTGAATCAATGAAGGTAACCAGGATGAGAGTTAGAGAGCGCTCCGTGTCATGTAACGGGTGTTACGAACCCCGTGGCTTTAAACGTCTAGGGTGGATGGAGAAGAGACCCGTAACATAATTCATGCAAATTATAAGCGTGACATGGAACAGTGAGAACAAAAACTACACAACAACCATAAACTACCGTCAAACATAAAAAGTTTATTGCTGAACACACGGTAAAGGTTTGGGAAAAAGGGCTGAGCAGGACCCAAGAAATGAAACAATAGTGTAAAACACCCCTAAACTGATCTTGCCTGCCTCAAGAACCGCTAAGCTACTGTTAATCATACAAAAGTACAGTGGGTGGTCCGCTCAGGTCTAACTAGTGTTTTTAGACAGATTTCTTCCTACGGGTAATGTACGCCCAAGGGCAACTTGCTTAAACTCCCCTTTTCCCAGAAACACACAAAGTTACCAAACAGAGTAACCAGCAAATGAGTGAGTACACAAAACACAGGACACCACAGTATCCATACTCACATACAGAAATAGTCTCTAACAAAGTTACCAAACAGAGTACCCAGCAACTTAGTGAGTAAACAAAACACAGGACACCACAGTATCCATACTCACATACAGAAATAGTCTCTCTCAACAAACACAACTGACCGGCTTTTAAACAATGGGATGTGTGATTGAAAAACCAGACACAGGTGGTGCAATGCAGAGGAATGTTCACTGATTGGTCCACCTTAGCAATCAGCAGACACCTCAACGACCACCAATCAGGAACATACAGGACACCTGTGATTAGGGCAGAAGGAGAGGAAAAACACAAAAAGACACAGGATACCTGTATCCGTAACAACGGGTCAAGATCTGTTTCTGGCTTTGCTCTTAGGAACAGGACACCATTCAAAGGGGTGATTTCTGGGGTAGCATTAAGTGTGGATGTAGTGATTGAAGTTGAAAATTCCTGGTGTTTGTGACGCCCGCCGTTTGGTGCGACGCAGGTCTGGTGGGGAGAGTGGTGAAACAGAGGAGTCATTGTCAGCCCTTTTGAGTCTTGAGCCATGTTAGGATATATTAGTTATCCTTTTACAGCTTTGTGCAGAATCCACTGCTCTGTTTCAGGTGCAATGTTTATGGTCATGTTGCAGCAGTATGTAGGAGGGAGATTCTAAGATGCGGGAAGTGTGCGGGAGGGCATGGGACAGAGGATTGTGTAGTTTCGGTGGATAAAGTTGTGTGTGTGTGTCAACTGTAGGGGTGCACATGTTGCTGGAGATAGGAAGTGTCCGGTGCGAGAGAGGCAGGTTGAAGTGGCCAGAGTCAGAATAGTGCAGAGGGTGTCATATGCTGAGGCAGTGAAGGAAATGGAGGAGGATGGGTCAAGGGTGGGGGATCCTGATAGGATCCCAGTGAGTAGTAGATTTGTGCCAGCATAGAGGGATAGGTCAAGAAGTGAGTTATGGTTCAGTAAGGTTGTCTTCTTACCGTTCAGAGCAATGGTTATCAACTGTACCGCAGAAATTGAACATAAATCACAGAGAATATATTTTGTGGTGGCAGCTGCAGAGAAATATTTGGGTATACGAGATTTGCCAATGATGTGGAAAATTCACACTATACTTTATTAAAAATCAAAGTTCTTCCAGAATTTTTGTAGAATGAAGAAATACTTTTATTACACAAAGTAACATAAGCCGAGATGATCTGCAGAGCACCTCCCATCTTTCTCTCAGCTCTCCGTTTATATAGTCATATTCACACACATCCCAGCTCAAAGCCCCTCCCTCTTGGGTTCCCTCACCACCAATCTTGTTTCCCTCTCTCTACAGCTTCGCCCACTTCCTTAGTCTATGATAACGGCTAAATTAAAAAATTTAGAAACAATATTATTACAATCAATCAAGGCCTTGTCATTCACAAATAATCATGTTCAGTTTTAAACTCTGTTCAACCCCGGCTCTCCCTGGCTTGACCTAAAGATTGATTGTTGGACATGACAGGTCCATACTTAATCTTTCAAACATACACAAACCCCACCCCATCATGCTGTAATCAATCAAGAAGATAGCCAAGGAGAGACAAAGGGTTTATCCTGAACTCTGTTCAACCCTGGCTCGTTCCAGGATATGCCTAAGGAGAGCCACAGGGTCATAGTCTGGTTGCAGTCAAAGATAAAATAAGACAACTGTAGAATTTGACCCAATGACAGGTCAGATGCCCATTTTACACACACACAAACCTAGTGAAAGGAACCATTCAAGTTCTTGTCTAGCAACAGAGAATTCTAACTATATGTTCGTGATTAACTCCGTTTTATCTCATAGTCCATACAAAAATCTACCTCACCAACAACCATTACTTTTATCACCATCTTCATCTGGACACCTGCTTTCTGCTTTCAAGGTTACAATATATATTTACACAAAGGAATAATGTTAACATTTCATATAACTTTTTTTTTCTATTTTTCAGAATCCAGAGGACAATACACTGTGACTCAGACTTCTGAAATGAAAGCTTTCCACCATGGAGACAGAGTCAGTTTAGGATGTAGATTTCACAAGCCTCCTGCTTGTAGTCCCCCTCCTGCTTGTAGCCTGGTATAAAGAGAAACCTGGAGGAGCTCCTAAACTCCTCATTTGCTATACCAAAACGCTTCAGTCTGGGACTCCATCTAGATTCAGTGGTAGTGGAACTGGGAGTGACTTCACTCTGACCATCAGTGGGGTCCAGGCTGAAGATGCAGGAGATTACTACTGTCAGAGTTTCCACTATCCCAATAGTAAACAAAAACCTCCCTCAGTCAGACTGCACAGTGACTGTACTGCTACAGCTGGGACCTACTGCAGGTGCTGAGGGGGAAGAGACAGTGACATGGAACACTGGTCAGTAGATGAGGTGAACTTTGAACATGTTTAGAAAGTATCATTCAGATCACTTGTTCTCCATCATCATCATCATCATCATCATCATCATCATTATAATCATCATCGTTATCAAGGTTGTGACTAGTTATATCATGACCTGAAAGTTCACTTATAAAGTTAGATGTTTTGAAAAAAAAAATTACCTATATTTTCCCAGGTTAGTCTCATTGAGATGAAACATCTATTTTACAAGAGAGACCTGGCCAAAATAGCAGCATGCAAAGCTTTACACACAATTACAACATAAAACACAAAGCACTACAGTTTAACAACAGAAATGTACACATTGAGAAGGCAAGAATTCTTTACGGAGGGGTAGTACATCTGGGGGTCAAAACATTGACAGCCCCACATTTCATTGTCCAACATAGATTTTACCCAACTACTCATTCAAAGAGAGGACCTCCTGGAAAGGCCAGAGAACTGGAACATCTTCTTTTTTTTAAAACACAGCTCTGTAAGGGCCTTAGGTACAGTCAAAAAGATAGAGTCATGTGAGCGTGGACGATATTTGTCATTTGTCTGGTTGACGATGGCGGAACACAGGTCAAATGGAAGCTATTACCAGTCAAATGTCCACATGCAGAGTTTGAAGCACAGCAATAATGCATGAGGCCATGTGTTATGACATTTTTTATCATGGCTGTGATATCGTCATACCCACGAGGCGAAGAACATGGCTTGTGACATAACACATGGCCTCGAGGATATTATTCCTTTTATACAACGTGTTACCAACATTAAAAATCAAGATTATTTCCCAAACCATACATTTCTCTACAACACGTGATGCTACATTCACTAACACTGGTTGTCAAGTGACGTTTTAGGCGTTCTCTGGTCGTTAGTTCTATTCGTATTGACTGCCATGTAAAAAGCAAAACTACCCAAGCGCTGGTTGACAGTTCCAGATCCTTGGTTTCTAGGGACGCTGTTCCATGGATTTGAAAACAGCGCTGAAACCATGCCCGGCACCACGAGGGTGCAAAAGGGGGCAATGCCCACTTAGTTGGAATATTGTGCCCCCTCAGTTTTATGTCGCTATTCTGTTCCACAATCTGCCCCCTCCGTCATGCCCAACCCATTTGTTGTGTATGCTTCATTCTTGCAACATCCTTGCACACATCATACCTACGTAATACACATTTTACTGTTTAGGTTTACTTTCAAAGTTACGTACTACAAAAAAAAAAGTTTCACCACGCAGCTGGATGTAATTTAGCTAATGTTAACAGTTAGGTAGGTAGCTGATAGTATGATGGATATTAGAAAGTGGCTTCGCCAGGGCACAACGGCAGCATCGGATCTAAATGGGCAGGAGGAGGAGAAGCCTGCCACAGAGGCCAAAGGCAAGGCAACTGGGCCGACGCTAATCACCGAGGCCAAGGCCGCTGAGCCCAGCAGCAAAGGCACCTGCGCAACCGTCTTGCAGCCTGGTGACATAGGAGGTAACCAACCCGAGGAGGGGCCTGCAGCCGCCAAGACTGAACCTAGCAGCAACACCGCCCGTACATTACAAGCACCGACGCCACCGTTAGAGCCTGACATCCTAGGTGATGAGGAGCAAGCGCAGGTTTGTCTGGGGAAATACCCAACCCGCCTGTACTGTGGGAGAAAACTGGCATTTTGTAGCGCGTGGTTCAAAAGCAGTGAGTGACTGAATATGTGGTGGAAACAACAATGGGCCAGCAAGAAGAGGACAATGAGAGGGAGTGCAAAATACTGTTTTTCAGCACTCTGGATGCTGTACTGGGAGAAATGTCAGCAAGATTTAACCAACGAAACAGCCAACTTGTTGAGGCCCTTTGTGCCTTGCACCCAGAGAATCAAACCTTTATGGATGTGGAAAAGGTGAAACCACTGCTGGACTTAATCTCAGGAGATTTTGTGGAAACTGAGTTTACTGTCGAACGCCAGTTTCTACAGATGAAATCGTCCGATCTGGAGAAGAAAAATGGACAATGCAAAGCATTTTGGATAGATACTCTGGGCCTCTAACAGCAATGCCTACTGTGATGATGGCATTGAAGCTGGGATTAACATTTGGAGCATCCACGGCAACTTGCGAGAACTCTTTTTCAACATTGAAAAACGTATTCAGTGAGCACAGATGGAGCATGTTGCACAGGAGGAAAGAGCAGCTGATTCAACTGGCATTTGAGAAGGATCCTACATGCAAATTCCGTGGGGAGTGGAGCGAGAGACTTCTGAGGTGGTTGAAAACAGCATCAAGGCGGCTGCAACTCTTTTGAATCTGGGTAAGAACAGGCAGCCTGGCTGGGCTTGTATTATTTTGTTATTTGCTAGCTTTTGGAAATGCGTGGCACATGTCAGAAATAGGCGTAGACATGATTTTCTTTATTGGTGAAGCTGCCAAGTCTACTTCTTGATTTATGTGATGTGATTGGATTAGAAATATTGGTTTATAATACAATCAGATTGTTTTTTATGTTTTTTTATATGGTAGAAGAGCTGCTTTGCATTACATTGATGAGTGTGGGCAGACCTTGACCAATGGTTGAATAATGATGTAGCTATAGTGTTGCCGTAAACAATTCGTTGCTATGGAATACTAAGTTCTCTGGTATCATTCGCAGCGTAGTACGGCACTCTTGTGGGAAAACAGCTTGGCAGCTGCGTCCAAGCTGCATTGTACCGATAAGTCATGGTAGTGCATTATACATTATTGTTTGCTTTCCGCGATTGGAAATGCATTGTATTGGCATGAGGAAGTGTTATTACGGTAATTAGCAACTGTTTTGCATTGGATTGATGGGTATTGTGCATGTAGCTGTGTAGCGTTGTCATAACTTGCAATTTCTCGAGCCGGTTATGAATTGTCCATGTTTGTAAAGTGGTGCAGTAGCCTGTATTCTTGCGGCAAGACAGCCGTGCGTGGCTGCAAATACATTGCGTGTATTATACTATCGATTATTATCCATACTGTGTTATCAGCAAGCGAAAATAGTTGCGCCCCCGTAGTCATTTCTGATGCCCCCTTGCCGAGTTAATCCTGCCGCCGGGCCTGGCTGAAACATTGTAGCAAAGACATTGACACAGCAGATCAGAATAGAAACCACAATTACATTTATTTTCGGATGGTCACAGCATCGACAGATATATATTTATGATACTGATTTGCACATTTCTACAGGGCAGAGCTTGTTCCCCTAGGTTGTCATGCATGCAGCCGCGATGAGTCTCTTTCCATTGGATTTTTGTGGTTCTCAGTGTTGCGTATCTCAAACCATTTTTGTCTTCTTTTTTTACAAATGAGTCGAGCTTCAGTTTGCGATTTCCTTCCACTACAAATCAAACCACACCTTATTCAGTAGGTGGTGTAGAGAATATACTCAGGAGAATATTACTCATCTCCTGTTTTGAAACAGTTGCCAGATCGATGTTTACCCACTTTTCTGACAGGCATTCCAGAAAGCACTTCACTGCCCAGTTGGTCTGTCTTGATATAGCTAGCTTCCTCATTTATCTCCTTTTCTACGTCGTCTATAGCAGCTCTAACGTTACTGATTTCTGCATGTCTAACTTTAACACTAGGCTCAGGTTTCTGGTCCACTTGCTCTTCTTCTTGTTTCATTTCTCTCATATCCTCCTTCTCCTTTTCTTGTTGGCACCATTCTTCAAACATTAGTGGATCAAACACTAAATTTAAAATCATCCATGACGAGTTACAGGTGCTAAGACTAGTAGTTGTAAAAGTAGTAGTGGTAGTGCGTTGATAGGTAACGACGGAAACAATGCCACTTTGTTTGAACGTGGCCATGTGTATGTTTAAGTGATAATGCCCGAGAAGCCGGTGTTTGGAGGTAATATTGTGTCGAGGGCCGGCAAAACGTGACAATGTATCCTCAAAAAAATTGCTTCAAGGGAATTATCACTTTTATACAAAGGGTCACCAAATAATGATTTACATATTTTCATTAAAAACGTTATTTTAATGAATTTATTCATACTATTTCATCCTTCCACAAGACATAGTCCCGACACAAGTCGGCTGGTCATTTGTTCTATCGGTTCGATTGCCAGAGACTTGACCAAGTCGTTAAGTATTTTTGTTCTGTATCTATGGACGCGACCCAGTTGTTCGGTCTACACTGAACAAAAATATATATGCAACATGCAATGTGTTGGTCACATGTTTCATGAGCTGAAATAAAAGATCCAAGAAAATGTCTCTAAAATGTTGTGCACAAATTTGTTAGTGAGCATTTCTCTTTTGCCAAGATAATCCATCCACCTGACAGGTGTGGCATATCAAGAAGCTAATTAAACATCATGATCATTACACATGTGCACCTTGTACTGGGTACAAGAAAAGGCCACTCTAAAATTTGTCAAGATCTGTTTACAGTGAGGGAAAAAAGTATTTGATCACCTTCTAATTTTGTACGTTTGCCCACTGACAAAGAAATGATCAGTCTATAATTTTAATGGTATGATTATTTGAACAGGGAGAGACAGAATAACAACAACAATAACAGAAAATCACATGTCAAAAATGTTATAAATTGATTTGCATTTTAATGAGGGAAATAAGTATTTGACCCCCTCTCAATCAGAAAGATTTCTTGCTCCCAGGTGTCTTTTATACAGGTAATGAGCTGAGATTAGGAGTACACTCTTAAAGGGAGTGCTCCTAACCTCAGTTTGTTACCTGTATAAAAGACACCTGTCCACAGAACCAATCAATCAATCAGATTCCAAACTCTCCACCATGACCAAGACCAAAGAGCTCTCCAAGGATGTCAGGGACAAGATTGTAGACCTACACAAGGCTGGAATGGGCTACAAGACCATCGCCAAGCAGCTTGATGAGAAGGTGTCAACAGTTGGTGTGATTATTCGCAAATGGAAGAAACACAAAATAACTGTCAATCTCCCTCGCCCTGGTGCTCCATGCAAGATCTCACCTCGTGGAGTTGCAATGATCATGAGATCGGTGAGGAATCAGCCCAGAACTACACGGGAGGATCTTGTCAATGATCTCAAGGCAGCTGGGACCATAGTCACCAAGAAAACAATTGGTAACACTCTACGCCGTGAAGGACTGAAATCCTGCAGCACCCGCAAGGTCCCCCTGCTCAAGAAAGCACATATACAGGCCCGTCTGAAGTTTGCTAATGAACATATGAATGATTCAGAGGAGAACTGGGTGAAAGTGTTGTGGTCAGATGAGACCAAAATGGAGCTCTTTGGCATCAACTCAACTCACCGTGTTTGGAGGAGGAGGAATGCTGCCTATGACCCCAAGAACACCATCCCCACCGTCAAACATGGAGGTGGAAACATTATGCTTTGGGGGTGTTTTTCTGCTAAGGGGACAGGACAACTTCACTGCATCAAAGGGACGATGGACGGGGCCATGTACCGTCAAATCTTGGGTGAGAACCTCCTTCCCTCAGCCAGGGCATTGAAAATGGGTCATGGATGGGTATTCCAGCATGACAATGACCCAAAACACACGGCCAAGGCAACAAAGGAGTGGCTCAAGAAGAAGCACATTAAGGTCCTGGAGTGGCCTAGCCACAGAAAATCTGTGGATGGAGCTGAAGGTACGAGTTGCCAAACATCAGCCTCAAAACCTTAATGACTTGGAGAAGATCTGCAAAGAGGAGTTGGACAAAATCCCTCCTGAGATGTGTGCAAAACTGGTGGCCAACTACAAGAAACGTCTGACCTCTGTGATTGCCAACAAGGGTTTTGCCACCAAGTACTAAGTCATGTTTTGCAGAGGGGTCAAATACTTATTTCCCTCATTAAAATGCAAATCTATTTATAAAATTTTTGACTTGTGTTTTTCTGGATTTTTTTGTTGTTTTTCTGTCTCTCACTGTTCAAATAAACCTACCATTAAAATTACATTTTACATTTTTATAGTTTGCCCACTGACATTTTTATATGTCAGTGGGCAAACGTACAAAATCAGCAGGGGATCAAATACTTTTTTCCCTCACTGTATGTTTTACAAAAAAGCCCACTTTAAATCTTAGCTTCTTAACAAGCTCATTCATATGTTTTGTAAACGTTAAATCATTGTCAATCCACATTCCAAAAGGTATTTGTAGACAGGGACTCGTTTGATTATAGAACCATCCGATGAGTGAAGATGTAATCAATCTGAGACAATCTTACGAGAACTTGAAAACAACATGTATTTAGTTTTGCCTGCATTAAGTATGAGTTTTAAATTAGTAAGGGCTTCCTGCACAGCTGCAAAATCGGTCTGTAGCCTAGTCACAGCCAGGTCAGCAGTCAGGGCAATTGCATACAAAA
Organism: Coregonus clupeaformis; assembly: GCF_020615455.1. Taxonomy (NCBI): domain Eukaryota; kingdom Metazoa; phylum Chordata; class Actinopteri; order Salmoniformes; family Salmonidae; genus Coregonus; species Coregonus clupeaformis. Next base: position 32,329,478 of record NC_059219.1, on the reverse strand, counting down.
TTGTATCATCCGCGTATATAACTTTACAAATTGACCAATAATATTTATATAAATGGTGAAAAGAGCAGGTCCTAGTTTCGACCCCAACGGAACACCTTTATGTATTTCAAGAAATTCGAACTTAACCCCATCAATCACGATGGCCTAAGTTCTGTCACTAAGATAATCATGAAACCATCAGCAGCCGTCAAAGCCCAGGACAATTGAAGACAACTTTTTCAATAAAATAACATGATCAGCAGTATCAAACACTTTAGACAGACCCACAAACAAGGCAGCACAATTCATTTTTGTGTCTAAAGCATTGACAATATCATTAACAACTAATGTGGATGCTGTGATAGTGCCAGACCTAAACCCAGACTGATTTATATTCAAAATACCATGCTCAGATTAAAAAGAGCAAAGTTGCTTATTTACCAAAGATTTGAGAATTTTAGATAAACATGGAAGCCTGGAAATGGGACGATATTTATCAGGATCACCACTATCCCCCACCCTTACGGATTGGCGGCACAAAAGCTGTTTTCCATACTTTTTGATTATTTCCTGATAACAATGTTAGATTTAAGATATGGGTTACTGAACCAGCAATCAGGGGGCAGCACACTTGAACATACCCGTTTCCAATTGGTCAGCCCCTGTGGATTCCTTGGTATCTATAGCAAGTAAGGCATAAAGGACTTATTTTTCTGTGAATTGCCGAAATACAAAACTTCACTTCCATTTTCCAAGTCAATCTTCAAAATTCCCGAATCAGCAGTTGTGATGATTAAATGCATCAATGATGGCATTTGTGTTCGTAATGGGGACAGAATCTAAATAGATTTGTTGGGGCAGAGAGGAGGAAGTGCAACCCTTCAGAGATTTGACAGTTTTCCCAAATTTAACTAGATTCCCCTTACAATCACAAAGAGTGGTTACATAATAATCAGATATAGCCTTTCTGATTAGTCTTCCACATTGATTCCTCAGTTGCCTAAAATATTGCCAATCCGGGCCTAAGCCTGTGTTCCTGGACTTGACCCAGGCAACATTTCATATTACAAATGACTTCGGATAATTCAGGAGTGAACCAGGCATTCGATGTACCTTTAACTCTCAGAGTTTGGAAGGGGGCATAATTATCTACATATTGAGGACATTTACAAAAAAGCTTAAAGCTAAATCAGGTTCAGAGATAGCTGAGATAAAATCAAAGTCACTACAATAAAGATCATGTAAAAAAGCTTGTTCACTGAAGTTTTTAAAGTTCCTCTTAGTGAGACACGAGACCGAGATTTATGTATTCTCACATCTCTGACTCAGACAACTGAGCAATGCTCACTAAAATCCAGTGGAAACACTCCGCTAGCAAACATTTTTTGGGGAGTATTCGTCAAGATTAGATCAATCAGGGTAGATTTTGATTGATCTTTAGGATTGGGCCGTGTAGGGTCAGTTATCAGCTGAGACAGGTTTAGCTCAGAGCAAATATCTGACACTGGCATCCTCCAATCAATATTTAAAATCACCTAAAATTAATAGTTCAGATTTATCATACCTAGACAGCAATTCAGATAAATTGTTGATGGCATATATGTTATGTGTCCCTTCTTGAATCCACCAAAGAGGTCAACACCGGTCCACTCCCTCACACTGGTCCAGTCCATGGTATTTCAGGCAGTGAAACTGTTCAACTGCCAGACTGGTAGCTGTGTTAGTGAAACTGAGATTTCCGTAGACAGGGCTGGGTGGTTCTGCTTGTCCCAGAATAGAGCAGCACTGTCACCAGATGTTCACTCTGTTCCCAGGGGGTTGGAGGTAGAGAAGACTATATGACTATCTTGAAGCTGTGATATTTCTAATATTATGTGGACAACTTAGTCTATAAATCAAGCAGGTCAAAAACCTTTCCAAGAAAAACCTCTACTGTTAATCTGTTAACATTGTAGTATCTAGACCTCTCCTGTTAATCTGTTAACATTGTAGGATATTGTGTTATTATGACCTACAGTTTGATGACAATGTGTTTTCAAGTGAATAACTAAGCTATGACATTTAGGTCTGATCATTTTCAAAGAAACTGTGAATCAGGCTTTAAAAATATATTTCTGACTAAAGTCTAATTATTGAAAGAGACAACGAAAATATTTGTTCCAAAGGAAAATGTTTATTTTAATCTATTAATCAAAGCATCAAAGCAAACATTCCTACAGTATCTAATTATTTAAAAAACAGAACACATAAAATCTAACACTGATAAAACCTCAGTCTACAGAGAGGATTGACACATGAACTCAAGCAAAGCCTCCTGTTAGTCTACATGTCAGTGAACAATAAGACAGAGAACATCTGATCTCAGAACAGAGTCAAAAAAGAGGAACCAGCAGCCTCTCTCCACAGGGGTGTGTGACTGAGGGGTCCTACCCAGAACAGTCAGCCCTCCTCAGGGTCTTGGTGACTGTAGTCTGGGATTTCTGCTGGGCTTCACAGGTCACCTCTCCTGCCTTGGTCCACTCCTGGGCAGTGAGAGTCAGGGTGCTGCTCCAGCTGTACAGGCCGTCCTTCTCCAGGACCCCGGGACTGGCCTCCTGCTTCTTGCTGGTCCCGTCCACTTTCCAGCTCATGGTCCAGTCTGAGGGGAAGCCCTTGTTGGCCAGACACGTCAGTGTGGCTGTTGTTGTACTGGACAGCTCCTCACTAGAGGGGGGCAGGACGGTGAGGGTGGGGGCACTGTTACCTGTAACAAACAGAAATCATCAACTAAGTAACAACATCAAGTACAGCTACAGTAAGATATTATATTCAGCAAAGTACGCATCAAAATAAAGTGACCTCTTAAATATGAATGTAGAAGTTAGATAGTTTAAAAGATGTGGAGAAAACACTAAAGTAATATGATACAAAGCAGATTTATGAACCAAACAAGTATAAAGTGGTTAAATAACTAGAGTTACAAGTCATACGGTGTCAGTTATACATGTCATACAGATATTGTTTAGGAATGGATCTGATCAGAATAGCCTACTCATATTCATAGTATTTTCATCACATATCAACCTTGTTAGATCATGAAGTCTGTTACAAACATAACTGAGACCCTTTGTCTTCACACTAACAGTGAAGTCTACCATGAACACAATTCAACAATGATTAATACTATATACTATACTATTAAATAGTTGTTATATCAGAATCCGGAAATATACAAATCAGACATACAAATAATCCTACAATTTATCATTTTGATTCCATAAATATCTATTTGAAAGAAGGCTCATTCAAAAGCTCAATTTAACCAAAAATATTTGAGAGTTAAAGATCAACCATCGCACACAAACAGTAATACACAATGCAACAACAATATTCGATATTATTAAGTAGTTATCATTCTAGAATTATACTCTGCAATCCATCAAACCAGACATATACATAAACACCTACATTTTAACATTTTAGTTAAACAAAATGTCATTTGAAAGAAGGCTTCGTCAAAAGTAATAGAAATAACTATATTTTTTAGAAAGTAAAATATGTAAAATCGCAATATTTTCGTAGACAGCGTTTAAGAAAGTAAAATACAAAAAAATAATAGCTGAAATAAATATCAAAAGAGCTTGTTACTTACTTCCAACATCAAGTCTGGTGCCGCTACCAAAAGTGTACCACAGTGATACAATCCCTATTACTGCTCGTACAAAAACCTCCTGCACATGTGGCAAGCTAAATTTGTTCAGACTGTGGTTCAAATAATTAACTCTACTATGGTATGAATACTGTTAAGAACATATTTAATCTACTCAATTTGAAATAAAGTGTTTTTTATTTAGTTTTCCTTAACATTGAGCAAAACCTACCTTTCTTGTACATTTCCTACTAGGTGCAGTATGTTTATTCATACAACCAATCTAAAATGTAGGCTAATCACTTCCATCTTTCAAAAAAGCAGGTCAAATTTGATTAGATGTAATAACATTCATATTCAAATTGGTAATTAATAGAGATATTGACTCACGACATCAAAAGGGGAATAAAACAGTTAATTTTCTGTTTACTTACTTCCAACATCAAGTCTGGTGCCGCTACCAAAAGTCCACCACAGTGATACAATCCCTATTACTGCTGGTACAAAAACCTCTCTGTGTTGTGATGCTGCAGCTGTTACAGTGAAGATCACTCATACAGAAACATCATCAACACAAATACACTTTAACATCTTCCAGGTAGAACAAACACTTTATATAAGCTGTTTCTAGATAATACACATATGAATTGTATCTTAAATCCAGATATGAGTCTTTTTTCCTTCTTCTGTGTATCAGGTGTTCTCCTAGTCTGTAGGTAGAGTCCAGCATTAGATCCAGTGTTGCTAGTATTCCTCCATATTGTCCATATGAAAGACAACAGCAGCAGCAGTAGTGATAGTGATCCATGTTGTATATTCCTTTATTAAAGATGTTGATCTCAGATTTAACAGTGGTGGTAAAGTCACTGAGGACAGACAACACTACCAGAGGAATCCTACCAGCTTTAGTTTAGAGAAGTGTTCACTAACTGATTAGAGGAACTTACATGAGAGACCAAGCATGAGTGAACAGACAGTTCATTATATCTGATCATCATCAGAATAAAAATATAATGGTGGTGTGACATAAAAGTTGCCATGCATTAGTTATCTGAGTAAACAGTTGCTGTTTGAGGTTATTAAAGGGTCAGCAGGTAGCTAGCGGTTAGGACGTTGGCCTAGTTATCGAAAGATCGCTAGTTCAAATCCACAGGCCGACTCGGTGAAACATCTGTCAATGTTCCCTTTAGCAAGGCACTTAACCCTAATTGCTCCAGGGTCAAAGTTGATAATGGCAAATCTTGGCCGTGACCCCACTTTCCGAGGTTGTCTCAGGGGGAGTTTGGATATCAAAAAATAATAATAATTGAATTCACACATGCGTATAATACACACATGTACATATGTGAAATAGTACAAATATAAGCACCCACCTAATTACTATTATTATAAAAGTAAGTTTATGCAGGACAAAATATATTCTAATGATGGGAGCCTACTTGGAAACTGAAATAGATTTGAAGCATTCATTTGCATAATGCATCTGCCCCACTGCTCTGGGAGTGTTTATATCCCTGTGAGTTGAACACTTCATGACTGAGAGCTGTCCTTCATGACAACAGAACCCACAACAACCATGACTTTTATCACCATCTTCATCTGGAAACTTGTTTTCTGCTTTGAAGGTTAACATTTTCAGAAATTATTGTTGAAAATGAATTAAATCTACATCATCCACATGTACAGTGGGGGAAAAAAGTATTTAGTCAGCCACCAATTGTGCAAGTTCTCCCACTTAAAAAGATGAGAGAGGCCTGTAATTTTCATCATAGGTACACGTCAACTATGACAGACAAATTGAGAATTTTTTTCAAGAAAATCACATTGTAGGATTTTTAATGAATTTATTTGCAAATTATGGTGGAATATAAGTATTTGGTCACCTACAAACAAGCAAGATTTCTGGCTCTCATAGACCTGTAACTTCTTCTTTAAGAGGCTCCTCTTTCCTCCACTCGTTACCTGTATTAATGGCACCTGTTTGAACTTGTTATCAGTATAAAAGACACCTGTCCACAACCTCAAACAGTCACACTCCAAACTCCACTATGGCCAAGACCAATGAGCTGTCAAAGGACACCAGAAACAAAATTGTAGACCTGCACCAGGCTGGGAAGACTGAATCTGCAATAGGTAAGCAGCTTGGTTTGAAGAAATCAACTGTGGGAGCAATTATTAGGAAATGGAAGACATACAAGACCACTGATAATCTCCCTCGATCTGGGGCTCCACGCAAGATCTCACCCCGTGGGGTCAAAATGATCACAAGAACGGTGAGCAAAAATCGCAGAACCACACGGGGGGACCTAGTGAATGACCTGCAGAGAGCTGGGACCAAAGTAACAAAGCCTACCATCAGTAACACACTACGCCGCCAGGGACTCAAATCCTGCAGTGCCAGACGTGTCCCCCTGCTTAAGCCAGTACATGTCCAGGCCCGTCTGAAGTTTGCTAGAGTGCATTTGGATGATCCAGAAGAGGATTGGGAGAATGTCATATGGTCAGATGAAACCAAAATATAACTTTTTGGTAAAAACTCAACTCGTTGTGTTTGGAGGACAAAGAATGCTGAGTTGCATCCAAAGAACACCATACCTACTGTGAAGCATGGGGGTGGAAACATCATGCTTTGGGGCTGTTTTTCTGCAAAGGGACCAGGACGACTGATCCGTGTAAAGGAAAGAATGAATGGGGCCATGTATCGTGAGATTTTGAGTGAAAACCTCCTTCCATCAGCAAGGGCATTGAAGATGAAACGTGGCTGGGTCTTTCAGCATGACAATGATCCCAAACACACCGCCCGGGCAACGAAGGAGTGGCTTCGTAAGAAGCATTTCAAGGTCCCGGAGTGGCCTAGCTAGTCTCCAGATCTCAACCCCATAGAAAATCTTTGGAGGGAGTTGAAAGTCCATGTTGCCCAGCGACAGCACCAAAACATCACTGCTCTAGAGGAGATCTGCATGGAGGAATGGGCCAAAATACCAGCAACAGTGTGTGAAAACCTTGTGAAGACTTACAGAAAACGTTTGACCTGTGTCATTGCCAACAAAGGGTATATAACAAAGTATTAAGAAACGTTTGTTATTGACCAAATAATTATTTTCCACCATAATTTGCAAATAAATTCATAAAAAATCCTACAATGTGATTTTCTGGATTTTTTTTTCTCATTTTGTCTGTCATAGTTGACGTGTACCTATGATGGAAATTACAGGCCTCTCTCATCTTTTTAAGTGGGAGAACTTGCACAATTGGTGGCTGACTAAATATTTTTTTCCCCCACTGTATATATAGTGGGGAAAACCTGTTTGAACTTGTTATCAGTATAAAAGACACCTGTCCACAACCTCAAACAGTCACACTCCAAACTCCACTATGGCCAAGACCAAAGAGCTGTCAAAGGACACCAGAATCAAAATTGTAGACCTGCACCAGGCTGGGAAGACTGAATCTGCAATAGGTAAGCAGCTTGGTTTGAAGAAATCAACTGTGGGAGGAATGTTTAGGAAATGGAAGACATACAAGACCACTGATAATCTCCCTCGATCTGGGGCTCCACGCAAGATCTCACCCCGTGGGGTCAAAATTATCACAAGAACGGTGAGCAAAAATCCCAGAACTACACAGGGGGACCTAGTGAATGACCTGCAGAGAGCTGTGACCAAAGTAACAAAGCCTATCATCAGTAACACACTACGCCGCCAGGGACTCAATTCCTGCAGTGCCAGACGTGTCCCCCTGCTTAAGCCAGTACATGTCCAGGCCCGTCTGAAGTTTGCTAGAGTGCATTTGGATGATCCAGAAGAGGATTGGGAGAATGTCATATGGTCAGATGAAACCAAAATAGAACTTTTTGGTAAACACTCAACTCGTCGTGTTTGGAGGACAAAGAATGCTGAGTTGCATCCAAAGAACACCATACCTACTGTGAAGCATGGGGGTGGAAACATCATGCTTTGGGGCTGTTTTTCTGCAAAGGGACCAGGACGACTGATCCGTGTAAAGGAAAGAATGAATGGGGCCATGTATCGTGAGATTTTGAGTGAAAACCTCCTTCCATCAGCAAGGGCATTGAAGATGAAACGTGGCTGGGTCTTTCAGCATGACAATGATCCAAAACACACCGCCCGGGCAACGAAGAAGTGGCTTCGTAAGAAGCATTTCAAGGTCCTGGAGTGGCCTAGCCAGTCTCCAGATCTCAACCCCATAGAAAATCTTTGGAGGGAGTTGAAAGTCCGTGTTGCCCAGCGACAGCCCCAAAACAGCACTGCTCTAGAGGAGATCTGCATGGAGGAATGGGCCAAAATACCAGCAACAGTGTGTGAAAACCTTGTGAAGACTTACAGAAAACGTTTGACCTGTGTCATTGCCAACAAAGGGTATATAACAAAGTATTGAGAAACTTTAGTTATTGACCAAATACTTATTTTCCACCATAATTTGCAAATAAATTCATTAAACATCCTACAATGTGATTTTCTGGAAAAATATTTCTCATTTTGTCTGTCATAGTTGACGTGTACCTATGATGAAAATTACAGGCCTCTCTCATCTTTTTAAGTGGGAGAACTTGCACAATTGGTGGCTGACTAAATACTTTTTTTCCCCACTGTATGTATCTGTTATGAATGTGGGTCCTTCCCAAGAAAACTATTTACATAGAACACTTTGCATTGGCAGCACATGCTTCAGTGGTGTGGGAGTGTTTTTATAGCCCTGTAAGGTTAACGCTTAATGACTGAGTGCTGTCCTTCATGACAACATAACTTCAACAATGACTTTGATCATGAGTTTCTTTTGGATATTGATGTTCTTCATTCAGGGTAAGACAATTTAATATCATGGTCTTAAAATTATTTTTCTTATCGAAATATTACATCTATATTGCCTCTGCCTCGACAGATTGAGATTCATGAAAATGTACATAAAACAAACACATTTCAAAATATTCTTAAATGTATCTGTTTCAGAATCCAGAGGACAGGTCACTGTGACTCAGGCTCCTGCAGTGAAAACTGTTCTCCCAGAACAGTCAGTTATTATAAACTGTAAAACCAGTTCAAATGTAGCAGATGCTTGTACTGGGGATTATACCTGTATGTCCTGGTACCACCAGAAACCTGGAGGAGTTCCTAAACTCCTTATTTACTATGCTAAAAAACTTCAGTCAGGGACTCCATCTAGATTCAGTGGCAGTGGATCTCATAGTGACTTCACTCTGACCATCAGTGGAGTTCAGGCTGAAGATGCAGGAGATTACTACTGTCAGAGTTTACACTACCCCAATAGTGTCTGGGTGTTCACACAGTGATACAGAGCCGTACAAAAACCTCCCTCAGTCAGATTGCACAGTGACTGTACTGCTACAGCTGGGACCTACTGCAGGTGCTGAGGGGGAAGAGACAGTGACATGGAACACTGGTCATTAGATTAAATATGGTTAGAAAGCAATCATTCAGATCACATGACCATCATCATCATTAACATCATCATAGTTATGACTGACAGTATTTGTCATGGGCTCAAAGGGTATATAAAAGTTATTTGAAGTTTTGAAACACAATACCTGTCCATATGCAAAGTAAGATCTACAGAAGTTAATCAAAAGTTGTTATGACATCAACATTACTTCAAAGTTACAATCACTTCAGCACCTAAAACAAGTTCTCATATGGATCTCAACCAAATGTTTGATTTAAATGGATGTGATCCTCTAGCATTATATTAACTATTTTGATGAGCAGGGTACAGACTGTTATATCTGTGAATGAGACATCATGCTGGGCTCAAACATGAGACACATGTACACTAGTGGTGGGAGGAGCTATAGGACGGATGGGCTCATTGTAATGGCTGAAATGGAATAAATGTTGTGTTTGATACCGTTCCATTTATTCCATTCCAGCCATTACAATGATCCCATCCTCCTAATGCTCCTCCCACCAGCCTCCTTTGCTCTATATACACTATACATATAAAGTATAATACTCATATTATCTGTCATTAATTACACGATGGCATATCTGTTGTGTCTCCCTCCCTGAATCCACCATAGAGGTTAAAACCAGTCACTCCCTCACATCTGGCCCAGTCCAGGGTATTTCAGGCAGTGAAACTGTTCAACTGCTAGACTGGTAGCTGTGGGAGTGAAACTGAGATTTACACAGACAGGGCTGGGTGGTTCTGTTTGTCCTAGAATAGAGCAGCGCTGTCACCAGCTGTTCACTCTGTTCCCAGGGGGTTGGAGGTAGAGAAGCTTCTATGGGGCTGCAGTTAGCTTAGTGGTTAAGAGCGTTGTGCCAGTAACCGAAAGGTCGCTGGTTCTAATCCCCGAGCCGACTAGGTGAAATATCTGTCTATGTGCCCTTGAGCAAGGCACTTAACCCAAAATGCTCCTGTAAATTGCTCTGGATAAGAGTGTCTGCTAAAATGTAAATGACTATCTTGAAGATGTGGTACTGGTAATATTATGTTGAAATCTTTTAAACCAAATTTAGCTTAATGCAGATGTGATCACATTGGTGAGTGTCTAAGACACCAGTCATGTCAAATGTTTAATAGCATTAGATGACTGTCTTTATAGGTCTATAAATCAAGCAGCTCAACAACCTTTCCAAGAAAGATGAATAAGGAGTACCATCTACTACATGTGGCTAGACCTCTCCTGTTAATCTGTTAACATTGTGTGGTCCTCTGTAGCTCAGCTGGTTGAGCACGGTGCTTGTACCCATACACAAAACATTTATGCACGCATGACTGTAAGTCGCTTTTGATTAAAGTGTCTGCTAAATGGCCTGCTATCTGAATCGTCGTCGTCCTCCACCAAGCCTGGTAGGTCATATCCTTCATTCCTTAGGTCGGAGTCCGGGATTGGGCCGTATATCACCATCTGCTGGGAAACCGCCTTCTCCATCGCCTTGCTCACCAACCCTCGGACACAGGGAATAAGACAACATCCACAAAGAACAAGCATACCCATAGAAGCTATAGCTGCACCCAGAATAGTTACAACAATAGTTTTCCATTGACCAAATATGTTATCAAACCAACCATTTAAGGAGCTATCAATAACAGAGTTCTCAGCCAGTTCGTTCGCCAGCGTGGTGAGTCCCTGAAGCGCTTTGGTCATGGACCCGTCCGGTGCTATATTGTTGGGGATGAAAGTACAGCACATAGATCCAAACAGAACACAAACTCCGCCCCGCTCAGCCAAAAGCATATCTAAAGCTATTCTATTCTGCCATGCCATTAAGCTAGTTGCCGCTGTCTGCTCAGCCAATCCCTTTATTGCATCACGAGTGTGGTTTATAAATCTTTGCTGGTTATAGTAAATATAATTTATCCAATCTACGTTTTTATTTATTGTTGACCACCAGAAAAGACTTGATTCAAACCCAGCTGCGATCTGATTCCTAGCTTTGAATTATTCTGGAACCCCTCGAGGTACTCCTATCCCATCAATATATATCCTTTCATCAAAGGATCCCGGGAGGAGGTCCCGCTTTCTACGTGACAACTCACCAGTCTCTGACACGTTTGATTGTTTGCGTATGTAGGTGAGTTCACAATCTGTTATCACCACACAACCACCAGATGTCAGCACGGGCCTGGTTTTGGTTCCTAAAATCCTCTGGCTGCAACAAAGAGGAGAGATTAGTCATGGTCTCTTTAGTTGGGACATTCTCTGTGTGGGAGCAGGAGCTAAGATGCCCTACCCTGTATCCTATCTTATTAGTCCTAGAAAAACAATAATAAGAATCCCCTGAGACTTCAAACGGAGGCAACCTAGGTTGGGGTGACTTTGTTATCGGGGGATACAGATAGTGCAAGTTACTACAAGACTCCTTCACCACATTCCCAGGTGGCTTGAACAATATTATCATGCAGGATAAACCTGACGGAGAGTTAAAGCCCGTCAAGGGGAATGGAGTAGTTGTTAACCTTGGTTTGGCTGTCCCACAGGCATAACAGTCCTCTTTAGACATAGTTCTTGCCATATACTGAATCCATTCCAACCACAGGTTAGGATCCCTATACCCCGTCTCCACCTGTACTACTTCCTTCAGGTCTATAGTTTGCACTATCTTCACCACAGCCCCGGTCTCACTACCTCCCTCAGAGAGGTTTACTCTATAGGGTGCCCCAGTTGAAGAGGATATCTCACTTGTCAGGTCTGTAACCTGTTTTAGCTTAATTCGGACTTTCAGACAGTATCTACCCTTATATGGGTCGCACTGCCATTTCTGGTAATTCCCTACTTTCACAATACTCCACCTGTCCTTAAACTGTGTATGGAGATTGACATATCCCCCCATCCCCCCCCCCCCCCCACTCGGTATGAGCAACTACATGGTCCCAGGATGTACATGGTAACATACATATACAGTGGGGAGAACAAGTATTTGATACACTGCCGATTTTGCAGGTTTTCCTACTTACAAAGCATGTAGAGGTCTGTAATTTTTATCATAGGTACACTTCAACTGTGAGAGACGGAATCTAAAACAAAAATTAAGAAAATCACATTGTATGATTTTTAAGTAATTAATTTGCATTTTATTGCATGACATAAGTATTTGATACATCAGAAAAGCAGAACTTAATATTTGGTACAGAAACCTTTGTTTGCAATTACAGAGATCATACGTTTCCTGTAGGTCTTGACCAGGTTTGCACACACTGCAGCAGGGATTTTGGCCCACTCCTCCATACAGACCTTCTCCAGATCCTTCAGGTTTCGGGGCTGTCTCTGGGCAATACGGACTTTCAGCTCCCTCCAAAGATGTTCTATTGGGTTCAGGTCTGGAGACTGGCTAGGCCACTCCTGAACCATGAGATGCTTCTTACGGAGCCACTCCTTAGTTGCCCTGGCTGTGTGTTTCGGGTCGTTATCATGCTGGAAGACCAGCCACGACCCATCTTCAATGCTCTTACTGAGGGAAGGAGGTTGTTGGCCAAGATCTCGCGATACATGGCCCCATCCATCCTCCCCTCAATACGGTGCAGTCGTCCTGTCCCCTTTGCAGAAAAGCATCCCCAAAGAATGATGTTTCCACCTCCATGCTTCACGGTTGGGATGGTGTTCTTGGGGTTGTACTCAACCTTCTTCTTCCTCCAAACACGGCGTGTGGAGTTTAGACCAAAAAGCTATATTTTTGTCTCATCAGACCACATAGCCTTCTCCCATTCCTCCTCTGGATCATCCAGATGGTCACTGGCAAACTTCAAACGGGCCTGGACATGCGCTGGCTTGAGCAGGGGGACCTTGCGTGCGCTGCAGGATTTTAATCCATGACGGCGTAGTGTGTTACTAATGGTTTTCTTTGAGACTGTGGTCCCAGCTCTCTTCAGGTCATTGACCAGGTCCTGCCGTGTAGTTCTGGGCTGATCCCTCACCTTCCTCATGATCATTGATGCCCCACGAGGTGAGATATTGCATGGAGTCCCAGACCGAGGGTGATTGACCGTCATCTTGAACTTCTTCCATTTTCTAATAATTGTGCCAACAGTTGTTGCCTTTTCAACAAGCTGCTTGCCTATTGTCCTGTAGCCCATCCCAGCCTTGTGCAGGTCTACAATTTTATTCCTGATGTCCTTACACAGCTCTCTGGTCTTGGCCATTGTGGAGAGGTTGGAGTCTGTTTGACTGAGTGTGTGGACAGCTGTCTTTTATACAGGTAACGAGTTCAAACAGGTGCAGTTAATACAGGTAATGAGTGGAGAACAGGAGGGCTTCTTAAAGAAAAACTAACAGGTCTGTGAGAGCCGGAATTCTTACTGGTTGGTAGGTGATCAAATGCTTATGTCATGCAATAAAATTCAAATTAATTACTTAAAAATCATACAATGTGATTTTCTGGATTTTTGTTTTAGATTCCGTCTCTCACAGTTGAAGTGTACCTATGATAAAAATTACAGACCTCTACATGCTTTGTAAGTAGGAAAACCTGCAAAATCGTCAGTGTATCCAATACTTGTTCTCCCCACTGTATATCTCCCATCCTTTACGATACTACCAGCCAGTAGTCCCCAACTCCCCAACTGGTCCGCAAAGACCTCAAAGGTGATGTCCTTCCCTACAGTCCCTAGTACTTCCCCTTTCCCTACGTCTAGCTGTCTCCTATGCCTTCGTAGACTGTGCTCAGGTATTATTTTATCAACTTGTGTTAGGTTAACTACTACTTCTGGCGGATCAGGAGGGTTTGAGTGTGTTAGGAATATGGCCCCCACAATCAGACGGCTACCAACCGTCAGGAGACCTGTGAATCCCCACCCTCGCCCTGAGAACATGTCAGACGCCAGAGGCCAACCCATTGCTTTACCTTCTATCGAACTCACACAGGGATGATCAGACAGGGTAAGGGAATCTTCGTTAAGGAGCCAACCCCCGAGCCCTAGTGGTGATCGGTTCTTTCTCCTAACTCTGTGTTTGTTCGTCAGGTGTAACTGGGTTTACCTTTTTACAGTGGGTGACATGCACCCAGGTGGATCTTTCCGCAATTCTTACAGCGAAGGCCGTCACCAACAGGACCTGATATGGACCTTCCCAACGGGGCTGCTTCCAGTTTTTCTTCTTTAAGGATTGGATCCACACCCAGTCTCCAGGTTATATAGAGTGGGTCACCTTCTCCTTTAGTTCACCTGTGGGGCACAAAACCTCTGACATACAGGTGTGGTTAATAAACTACCTTCTCACGTGTTCTGCTAGGGTGCTCTCTAGTTCTATGTCTGCCTGTCTGGTCCTGCCAACTGTGGCATTCTGTAAGGTCTTCCAAACACCTTCTCAAACGGGGATAACCCATCTTTATCTGGGGTTGCTCTAAATTTCTTCCCTTCACTCCGTGATAACTCTATAAATTCCATTTTCAATTGCTGGAAATGGTACTTAGCCGGAGGATACTCACCCTGAGGTGCCCTTTGTCTGCCCTGGTGATTATTTTGAGCACAGATAACACATCTTGAACAAAAGTTTATTTTATTTTTTATAATTAGTAATCCCATATGCAACAAAGTGTTGACTAATCTGCTCTACCATCCATCCCTCCTATTGACACATGTCACTGCCCATGTGTCAATATTACCACCTACTTAAACAATCACTTAGGTAATATTGGTAATTTATCATCCAATTGCCATCCCTTATTTATTTTTGAGACTGTCCCTTGCTTCTTTATTGCTCCTATCTTCCTGATCTCCTTACTAAATACAGTGGGGAAAAAAGTATTTAGTCAGCCACCAATTGTGCAAGTTCTCCCACTTAAAACGATGAGAGAGGCCTGTAATTTTCATCATAGGTACACGTCAACTATGACAGACAAAATAAAAAAAATCCAGAAAATCACATTGTAGGATTTTTAATAAATTTATTTGCAAATTATGGTGGAAAATAAGTATTTGGTCACCTACAAACAAGCAAGATTTCTGGCTCTCACAGACCTGTAACTTCTTCTTTAAGAGGCTCCTCTGTCCTCCACTCATTACCTGTATTAATGGCACCTGTTTGAACTTGTTATCAGTATAAAAGACCCCTGTCCACAACCTCAAACAGTCACACTCCAAACTCCACTATGGCCAAGACCAAAGAGCTGTCAAAGGACACCAGAAACAAAATTGTAGACCTGCACCAGGCTGGGAAGACTGAATCTGCAATAGGTAAGCAGCTTGGATTGAAGAAATCAACTGTGGGAGCAATTATTAGGAAATGGAAGACATACAAGACCACTGATAATCTCCCTCGATCTGGGGCTCCACGAAAGATCTCACCCCGTGGGGTCAAAATGATCACAAGAACGGTGAGCAAAAATCCCAGAACCACACGGGGGGACCTAGTGAATGACCTGCAGAGAGCTGGGACCAAAGTAACAAAGCCTACCATCAGTAACACACTACGCCACCAGGGACTCAAATCCTGCAGTGCCAGACGTGTCCCCCTGCTTAAGCCAGTACATGTCCAGGCCCGTCTGAAGATTGCTAGAGTGCATTTGGATAATCCAGAAGTTTGGAGGACAAAGAATGCTGAGTTGCATCCAAAGAACACCATACCTACTGTGAAGCATGGGGGTAGAAACATCATGCTTTGGGGCTGTTTTTCTGCAAAGGGACCAGGACGACTGATCCGTGTAAAGGAAAGAATGAATGGGGCCATGTATCGTGAGATTTTGAGTGAAAACCTCCTTCCATCAGCAAGGGCATTGAAGATAAAACGTGGCTGGGTCTTTCAGCATGACAATGATCCCAAACACACCGCCCGGGCAATGAAGGAGTGGCTTCGTAAGAAGCATTTCAAGGTCCTGGAGTGGCCTAGCCAGTCTCCAGATCTCAACCCCATAGAAAATCTTTGGAGGGAGTTGAAAGTCTGTGTTGCCCAGCGACAGCCCCAAAACATCACTGCTCTAGAGGAGATCTGGATGGAGGAATGGGCCAAAATACCAGCAACAGTGTGTGAAAACCTTGTAAAGACTTACAGAAAACGTTTGACCCGTGTCATTGCCAACAAAGGGTATATAACAAAGTATTGAGAAACTTTAGTTATTGACCAAATACTTATTTTCCACCATAATTTGCAAATAAATTCATTAAAAATCCTACAATGTGATTTTCTGGGAAAAAAATTCTCATTTTGTCTGTCATAGTTGAAGTGTAATTACAGGCCTCTCTCATCTTTTTAAGTGGGAGAACTTGCACAATTGGTGGCTGACTAAATACTTTTTTCCCCCACTGTATAACTATATAGCTAGCTAAGTTTCTTAGAAAGAGCTTTTTAATTGGCATCTCTCCCCCTGTTTTCGGTCACAGGTGGGGACTGGATTAGGTGTGAGCAGTGCAGGAGGTGGGCTCATGAGCTGTGCTCCAATTTGACTGTGGATAGCTTTATTTGTGACCTATGTACAAATTAGAATCGTGCCATAGCTGAGCATAAGAGAGTTAACACATCAATTACCCCGGTCCATTAAAAAAACACACCTTTTCTAAAAACAACATTTCATGAAATAGATTAAAAAGTGTCAACTGTAGCTATTATTTCCCTTCATAGTTGATTTTCCTAAGCATGACCTTCATCCACATTCCACATTTTTCCCAAACGTTGCTTTTTTGTGTCAGCAATTAGGTATTGTTCTTAGGGGGGTCTAGTTACCCCCTAGTACCCTATAATACCCATTTTATCTGTCATTATTTACATGATGGCATATCTATTGTTTCTCCCTCCATGAATCCACCATAGAGGTTAAAACCAATCACTCCCTCACATCTGGCCCAGTCCAGTTTATTTCAGGCTGTGAAACTGTTCAACTGCTAGACTGGTAGCTGTGGGAGTGAAACTGAGATTTGAATAGACATGGCTGGGTGGTTGTGCTTGTCCCAGAATAGAGTAGCACATTCACCAGATGTTCACTCTGTCCCAGGGGGTAGGAGGTAGAGAATACTCTGACTATCTTGAAGCTGTGATACTTGTAATATTATGAGGATCTTGTCAAACAAATGTATCTTACTGCAGGTGTGATCACATTGGTGAAAGACCAAGATATCGATCAAATGTTCAATGAAGTTAGTTTACTGTCTTTATGAGTCTATAAGTCAAGCAAGTAAAAAACTGTCCAAGAAAGAATAATAAGGAGTTCCATCTACTGAATGTGTCCAGACGTCTCCTGTTAATCTGTTAACATTGTAGTATCTTGACCTCTCCTGTTAATCTGTTAACATTGTAGTATCTAGACCTCTCCTGTTAATCTGTTAACATTGTAGTATCTAGACCTCTCCTGTTAATCTGTTAACATTGTAGTATCTATACCTCTCCTGTTAATCTGTTAACATTGTAGTATCTAGACCTCTCCTGTTAATCTGTTAACATTGTAATATCTAGACCACTCCTGTTAATATGTTAACATTGTAGTATCTAGACAGCTCCTGAGTGGCGCAGTGGTCTAAGGCACTGCATCGCAGTGCTAACTGTGCCACTAGAGATCCTGGTTTGAATCCAGGCTCTGTCGCACCCGGCCGCGACCGGGAGACTCATGGGTGGGGCACAATTGGCCTAGCGTTGTCCAGGGTAAGGGAGGGAATGGCCGGCAGGGATGTAGCTCAGTTGGTAGAGCATGGCGTTTGCAATGCCAGGGTTGTGGGTTCGATTCCCATGAGGGGCCAGTATCAAAATAAAAAATTAATAAAAAATCTATTCACTAACTGTAAGAGCGTCTGCTAAATGACTAAAATGTAGACCTCTCCTGTTAACATTGTAGTATCTAAACCTCTCCTTTTAATCTGTTAACATTGTAGTATCTAGACCTCTCCTGTTAATCTGTTAACATTGTAGTATCTAGACCCTCCTGTTAATCTGTTAACATTGTAGTATCTAGACCTCTCCTGTTAATTTGTTAACATTGTAGTATCTAGACCTCTCCTGTTAATCTGTTAACATTGTAGTATCTATACCTCTCCTGTTAATCTGTTAACATTGTAGTATCTAGACCTCTCCTGTTAATCTGTTAACATTGTAATATCTAGACCACTCCTGTTAATATGTTAACATTGTAGTATCTAGACAGCTCCTGAGTGGCGCAGTGGTCTAAGGCACTGCATCGCAGTGCTAACTGTGCCACTAGAGATCCTGGTTCGAATCCAGGCTCTGTCGCACCCGGCCGCGACCGGGAGACTCATGGGTGGGGCACAATTGGCCTAGCGTTGTCCAGGGTAAGGGAGGGAATGGCCGGCAGGGATGTAGCTCAGTTGGTAGAGCATGGCGTTTGCAATGCCAGGGTTGTGGGTTCGATTCCCATGAGGGGCCAGTATCAAAATAAAAAATTAATAAAAAATCTATTCACTAACTGTAAGAGCGTCTGCTAAATGACTAAAATGTAGACCTCTCCTGTTAACATTGTAGTATCTAAACCTCTCCTTTTAATCTGTTAACATTGTAGTATCTAGACCTCTCCTGTTAATCTGTTAACATTGTAGTATCTAGACCCTCCTGTTAATCTGTTAACATTGTAGTATCTAGACCTCTCCTGTTAATTTGTTAACATTGTAGTATCTAGACCTCTCCTGTTAATCTGTCAACATTGTAGTATCTAAACCTCTCCTGTTAATCTGTTAACATTGTAGTATCTAGACCTCTCCTGTTAATCTGTTAACATTGTAGTATCTAAACCTCTCCTGTTAATCTGTTAACATTGTAGAATCTAGACCTCTCCTGTTAATCTGTTAACATTGTAGTATCTAGACCTCTCCTGTTAATCTATTAACATTGTAGAATCTAGACCTCTCCTGTTAATCTGTTAACATTGTAGTATCTATACCTCTCCTGTTAATCTGTTAACATTGTAGTATCTAGACCTCTCCTTTTAATCTGTTAACATTGTAGTATCTAGACCTCTCCTGTTAATCTGTTAACATTGTAGTATCTAGACCTCTCCTTTTAATCTGTTAACATTGTAGTATCTAGACCTCTCCTGTTAATCTGTTAACATTGTAGTATCTAGACCTCTCCTTTTAATCTGTTAACATTATAGTATATTGTGTTACTTTGACCTACAGTTTGATGATGAGGTGTTTTCAAGTGAATAACTAAGCTGTGACATTAGGTCTGATCATTTTCAAAGAAACAGTGAATCAGACTTTACAAATATATTTCTATATCATTCAACATTTGACTAAATATTTTGACAATATTTGTTCGAAAGGGAAGTCTTTATTTTCATCTATTAATCAAAGCATCAAAGCAAACATTCCTACAGTATCTAATAATAATAAAGCAGAACACATCACATCTAACACTGATAAAACCTCAGTCTACAGAGAGGATTGACACATGAACTCAAGCAAAGCCCTCTGTTAGTCTACATGTCAGTGATCAATTAGACAGAGAACATCTGATCTCAGAACAGAGTCAAAGCAGAGGAACCAGCAGCCTCTCTCCACAGGGCTGTGTGACTGAGGGGTCCTACCCAGAACAGTCAGCCCTCCTCAGGGTCTTGGTGACTGGAGTCTGGGATTTCTGCTGGGCTTCACAGGTCACCTCTCCTGCCTTGGTCCACTCCTGGGCAGTGAGAGTCAGGGTGCTGCTCCAGCTGTACAGGCCGTCCTTCTCCAGGACCCCGGGACTGGCCTCCTGCTTCTTGCTGGTCCCATCCACTTTCCAGCTCATGGTCCAGTCTGAGGGGAAGCCCTTGTTGGCCAGACACGTCAGTGTGGCTGTTGTTGTACTGGACAGCTCCTCACTAGAGGGGGCAGGACGGTGAGGGTGGGGACACTGTTACCTGGAACAAACAGAACACATCAACTAAGTAACTACATCAAGTACAGCTTCAGTAAGATCTTCAGCAAAGCAGGGGTGTAAAGTGCTTAAGTAAAAATACTTTAAAGTACTTCTTAAGTAGTTTTTGTAGGGTATCTGTACTTTATTTGACAAATATAAAGACAAATATAAGCACCCACCTAATTACTATTATTTTAAAAACAAGTTCATGCAGGACAAAAAATATTCTAATGATGGGAGCCTACTTGGAAACTGAAATAGATTTGAAACATTCATTTGCATAATGTATCTTCTCCGCTGCTCTAAGATTATATATAGCCCTGTGAGTTTAAGACTTCATGACTGAGAGCTGTCCTTCATGACAACAGAACCCACAACAACAATGACTTTTTTTACCATCTTCATCTGGACACTTGCTTTCTGCTTTCAAAGTTACAATTTTCCGAATGTATTGTTGAAAATATTATTAGATCTACTCCATTTAAATGTATATCAAAGTTAATATTTCTATTCAGTACTTTGAATTACTATACTATTTCATTCACAGACATTTTTTCAGTCAATTTATCAGAATCCAGTGGACAGTACGTTGTGACTCAGACTCCTACAGTGGAATCTGTTCTCCCAGGAAAGACAGTCTCTCTGAACTGTAAAACCAGCAGTGATGTGTATGGTACTAACTATCTAGCCTGGTACCAACAGAAACCTGGAGGAGATCCTAAACTCCTTATTTACTATGCTACAACACTTCAGTCTGGGACTCCATCTAGATTCAGTGGTAGTGGAACTGGGAGTGACTTCACTCTGACCATCAGTGGAGTCCAGGCTGAAGATGCAGGAGATTACTACTGTCAGAGTTTCCACTATCCCAATAGTAAATATGTGTTCAGACAGTGATACAGAGCCGTACAAAAACCTCCCTCAGTCAGACTGATTAGTAAGGAGATCAACATTGAATATGTTTAGAAAGCATCATCATGTTCCCCATCATCATCATCATCATCATCGTTATCATGGTTGTAACTCATTATATTTGTCATGACCTGAAAGTTCACCATCTTCATCTGGACACTTGCTTTCTACGTACAAGGTATACGAATTATGAATATCTAAGTAATGATAATTAAGTAAGTAATGCATGCATATAACAATAATAATGTCTCACAGCATTTCAGAATAAAACCTGATCCCTCTGTCAGGTTGTGAATTTCAAGAGACAAATCTACTATATTTATTGAGATGGTATAACATGATTATAACTCCTAATCCCTTAATCAGTGTTTCCCAAACCTCTCCTTAAGTACCCGAGGAAATCCACATATTATTTTATTCCAGAATTAGTACAGCTGATTTACCTAATGAGGGGCTTGCTGATTAGGTGACCATTAGAATCAGCTGTGCTAGTTCTGGAACACGTCAAATAAGTGGACTGTATGGGGGACTTGAACAGTCGGCAGGTAGCTTAGTGGTTAAGAGCGTTGTGGCAGTAACCGAAAGGTCGCTGGTTCTAATCCACGAGCTGACTAGGTGAAAAATCTGTCGATGTGCCCTTGAGCAAGGCACTTAACCCTATTTGCTCCTGAGTTTCTGCTAAAGAAAAGGTTTGGGAGACACTGCCCTGAAATGACCTGTGGTGCAGTCAACACAAAACCTCTCTCCTGTCACGCCCTGCTAGAACCTTCCAACACCAACCCAGCCTTTAATTGAGCCCAGCCGAGGCTAGTTTACCAATCAAGGCTATGATTGGCTGGGCAATCAGCCACTCCACTCTTCAAATACACTGTCTCTGTGGGACTAAGAAAGTCTGGAGTTTATATGTTAGTTGTACACCATAGCAAAATGTTTTGCATTGGAAAAAGATTTGAAACGAATACGTGAGTTTCTATTGGACAAAATCAGATAGGTCCCTCCCCGTTTTTTTCAGTTTCCTACTGTTTGCTTCTGTTTGCTTCCGTTAGGCTCCTAGTGAATACACCTTAGGGGGGGGGGTGTATTCATTACAGAAACCTTTACCGTTTAAGAACCAAACGGATACTTTATTGCTTAGTTTAATGGACTTTAGAGGTCATAATGGATGTAACTGAAGTAAATTTCTAATGTGGTGTAACTGTGAATATTATACTTTTTATTATTGTCCATTTAACTATTCTTGCTATCCCAATTTGTGCCTTGCTTGGACATTGGTATTGTAGTTGTCACGTCCTGTATTTCTGTTGGAAAAAAGAAACAAAAGGAAGCAAACAGAGCAAAACGAGTTTCAATTGGAAAAATGTAGATAGGTCCATCCCTGTTTCGTTCTGTTTGCTCCTGTTTAAGAAACGTTTTGCAACAGAATCGGCGGAATGAATATACCCCTGTTTGCATAGATTGAACACTTTGCATTGGCAGCACATGCTTCAGTGGTCTGGGAGTGTTTATATCCCTGTGAGTTTAACACTTCATGACTGAGAGCTGTCCTTCATGACAACAGAACCCACAACAAACATGACTTTTATCACCATCTTCATCTGGACACTTGTCTTCTACATACAAGGTATAAGAATGATTAATATCTAAGTAATGATAATTGAGTAAGTAATCATGCTTATCTCAGGATAATGTATTCATTACATATTTCAGATATTAAAAAGTGTTCTGTTTGTTTCTCTCACCATTTAATATTCAGAATCCAGAGGATAGTACACTCTGACTCAGACACCTGCAGTGAAAGCTGTTGGCACTGGAGAGACGGTCAACATTGGCTGTAAACTCAGCAGTGGTATTTATGGGAGTAACCTGCACTGGTACCTACAGAGACCTGGAGAAGCTCCTAAACTCCTAATTTAGGAAGTTCACTGGGACTCCATCTAGATTCAGTGGCAGTGGATCTGGGAGTGACTTCACTCTGACCATCAGTGGGGTCCAGGCTGAAGATGCAGGAGATTACTACTGTCAGAGTTACCACAGTGGTTATGTGTTCACACAGTGATACAGAGCCGTACAAAAACCTCCCTCAGTCAGACTGCACAGTGACTGTACTGCTAGAGCTGGGACCTACTGCAGGTGCTGAGGGGAGGAGACAGTGACATGGAACACTGATTAGTGAAGTCAACTTTGAACATGTTTAGAAAGCATCATCATGTTCCCCATCATCATCATCATCATCATCATCATCGTTATCATGGTTATAATTCATTATATTTGTCATGACCTGAAAGTTCACTTAAAAAAGTTAGATATTTTGAAACCAAATATTTATGTATTTATTTTATCTTTATTTTACCTTTATTTTCCCAGGCTAGTCTCATTGAGATTAAACATCTATTTTATAAGAGAGGCCTGGACAAAATAGCAGCACACAAAGCTTTACACACAATTTACAACATAAAACACAAAGCACTACAGTTTAAAACCATACATTTACACATTGAGCATCCCAAACCTCTCCTTAAGTACCCGAGGAAGTCCACATATTATTTTATTCCAGAATTAGTACAGCTGATTTACCTAATGAGGGGCTTGCTGATTAGGTGACCATTAGAATCAGCTGTGCTAGTTCTGGAACACATCAAATAAGTGGACTGTCTGGGGGACTTGAATAGTCGGCAGGTAGCTTAGTGGTTAAGAGTGTTGTGCCAGTAACTGAAAGGTCGCTGGTTCTAATCCACGAGCTGACTAGGTGAAAAATCTGTTGATGTGCCCTTGAGCAAGGCACTTAACCCTGTTTCTGCTAAAGAAAAGGTTTGGGAGACACTGCCCTGAAATGACCTGTGGTGCAGTCAACACAAAACCTCTCTCCTGTCACGCCCTGCTAGAACCTTCCAACACCAACCCAGCCTTCAATTGAGCCCAGCCGAGGCTAGTTTACCAATCAAGGCTATGATTGGCTGGGCAATCAGCCACTCCACTCTTCAAATACACTGTCTCTGTGGGACTAAGAAAGTCTGGAGTTTATATGTTAGTTGTACACCATAGCAAAACGTTTTGCATTGGAAAAATATTATTTATCTATTTTATAAGAGAGGCCCGGACAAAATAGCAGCACACAAAGCTTTACACACAATTTACAACATAAAACACAAAGCACTACAGTTTAAAACCATACATTTACACATTGAGAAGGCAATAATTATTTGGGGAGATGTGCTGCATCTAGGGGTCAAAACATTGACAGCCCCCCACTTCATTGTCCACCATAGTTTTTACTTTAGCTACAGTAGTCAGTCAAAGAGACAAGCTCCTGCAATGTCATGTCCCTTTGAAGCTCCTTCCAAGTGGAAGGGCCAGAGAACTGGAACACTTTTTTTACCCAGATCTGTACAGGACTTAGACACAGTCAACAAGACACAGTCATGTGTAGACGATTGTTGTCATATGTCTGCTGGACAATGAAGGTTCACAGGTCAAATGGGAACTATTACCAGTCCACATGAGATGCCAAACAAAAGGTGTAATGACCTTTACATTACTTAAACGTTACAATCACTTCAGCCCCCCCAAAACAAGTTCCCAAATTGACCTCACAACCAAATGTCTGATTTTAATGGATGTATTCATATACAGCAAAATATTAACTTTTTTCCCCGAATAGATTACTGACTGCTAGACCTGTGAATGAGACCTGATGCTGGACTCAACCATGAGACACATGTACACTATTTACATACACTATCTACACTACACTATCTACACTACACTATCTACACTATTTACATACACTATCTA
Organism: Coregonus clupeaformis; assembly: GCF_020615455.1. Lineage (NCBI taxonomy): Eukaryota > Metazoa > Chordata > Actinopteri > Salmoniformes > Salmonidae > Coregonus > Coregonus clupeaformis. The sequence goes on along the minus strand of NC_059219.1, from coordinate 32,304,915 downwards.
CACTATTTACATACACTATCTACACTATATACACTATCTACATAAAGTATAATACTCATTTTATCTGTCATTAATTACATTATGCCATATCTGTTATGTCTCCATTCCTGCATCCACCATAGAGGTTAAAACCAGTCACTCTCTCATATCTGGCCCAGTCCAGGGTATTTCAGGCAGTGAAACTGTTCAACTGCTAGACTGTTAGCTGTGAGAGTGAAACTGAGATTTACATAGACAGGGCTGGGTGGTTCTGCTTGTCCCAGAATAGAGCAGCACTGTCACCAGACGTTCACTCTGTCCCCAGGGGATTGATAGGTAGAGAAGATCTGGGGAAATATAATGGAGAAGTTTAGACTACACATTGTTGAAAACCATTGCTGAAACATTTATTTTAATAAAATCATATTAGGCATTAAACACCATAAATGTACATATTTTATGGAAAGTAACTATTTAGAGGTGTGAGTTCTGAGAGCAGATCTTAGAGGTTTATTATCAAATATCACTAATTATTATCACTGTTATTGGTACTACAGTATAACAGGATAATTCAGTTGTAGAAAGGATTGCAGAGTATTTGTTGTATCAGATGCCCTTTTAATTCTGTTTGAAAACATGAGAGTAGCTATCTGCTACAATGCTAAATTATGAAAGAAGCTGATAAATCTAAATTAGAATGAAATGTGCTACCTATTCATGAGATAGTGATCACTGGAATCATGATTAAATCAACTAAATGGCATATTATTATTATTATTATTATTATTATTATATTTAAATCAAAACAAGCTTTATTTGAACTCAGAGGCAAGATGACATGCACAACTTAATCTCAAAATAGTTCATTTAGCACTCAGCATTACTGATATTATTCACTGTTATACTTTAACATTCAGCACTAAAACACTAATGTTTCCTTCATTAACACCATGTGGGGACTCTCTAGCCCCCTACAATGGCTTCTAGACACTACAGTGACTTCTCCGGAAGGCAGCTGAATCACTGGTGTCGTCGTGGGTGACCCTGCAGGTGTACACCTCTCCCTCTACCCAGAGTGCCTTGCTCAGGGTTAGGGTGCTGCTGTGGCTGTAGAGGCCGCCCTTCTCTTCTTCTGTGGTGGTCAGGACCCCCTCCGTCACCTCCTCCCCGTTCACCTACTAGCTCACCATCGCCCCCAGTGTGGCCGAGAGCTGCTCAGAGGACGGGGGGAGCAAAGACACTGTGGGCCTGACAGATGGACCAGTTGGAAGAGAGGAGAGGAGGGTCAGCTACTACTACTCTATAATGGAATATATTAGGAGAGGAGAGGAGAGGAGAGGGAGAGGAGAGGGAGAGAGGGAGAGGAGAGGAGAGGAGAGGAGAGGAGAGGAGAGGAGAGGAGAGGAGAGGAGAGGAGAGGAGAGGAGAGGAGAGGAGAGGAGAGGAGAGGAGAGGAGAGGAGAGGAGAGGGAGAGGAGAGGAGAGGAGAGGAGAGGAGAGGAGAGGAGAGGGTCAGCTACTACTACTACTGCTACTACTACTACTACTACTACTACTACTACTACTGCTACTACTACTACTACTACTACTACTACTACTACTACCACTACTACTACTACAGCGACTACTACTACTAGTACTACGACTACTACTACTACTACTACTACAGCGACTACTACTACTAGTACTACTACTACTCTATAACATTAGGAGAGGAGAAGGGAGAATAACTGCACAGAGGAGGGGGGAGAAAATACCTTGGCCGTGTCTGAAAACCCATACTACCGTACTAAATAGTATGCGAAAAAATAGTGTTTTCTAGTATGTGAAATTTTGAACAGAGTCCTCCGAATGCGTCCGCTAATGCGCGATTGCATTGACTCCAGCCATTCGTTCATTTTTGTACAGAGTGGCAATTTATCTGATTATCAGCTGTTGCCAAACACGTGTCAGAAAAGACAAGTGAATTCTTCTTGATTAAACGCCAAAATGAGTAAGCAATTTAAGTATACAGTAGGCTAATATGGGTATTCGGACACGGCCACTGTGTTATCAGCATGCAGCTGGGAGAAGGGAATTATAATTATTATATTCAGCCCAAGGGCACAACGGCCACTGGCCGCAAAAGGCGTGGATTTTTGAAGTGGGTATTACGGCCACACAAAGGGGATGCCACCAGGAAATTCTAGGCATTATCAAGTGCTTGTCAGATTGTGAATTAGAGACTGATGAAGTGTGTACAGCCTGCACAAAAAACAAAGCAGAGTTCATGCCTTTCAAGCAACTTTTTTCTAATCATCATTAGAGTTTCGTCATGCAGCCTTAGAATGTATTAAAAATCAGAACATATAGCCCAACATTGTATCACTACTAAAGTTAAATAAATAACTCTAAATTAAGCATATCGGAGTACCTATTTCTTTGTTAACCGCTCAACACAGAATAAGCCGCATGTGCGCACTCCCTCAAATCGTATGGAGAAAATATCCTTCCTATTTTATTCAGCTATATTCATTTGTATTCTTCATACTATAAAATAATGTAAAATAATGCCATGGAATTCTAAGCAAATCTTGTCAGCTAAATTAACTAGTGTAGCCAACAGCCATATGGCATAGCCAGATCAGGGCCTAACATAAGGACAACTCAGAGTATGCTATTCTGTTCTTCTGAAATAGACTACATTTTCTTCATATCATGTTTCTTTAGACCTGTCTTGAATAAATAATGGGCAGAGTGTGATACACAGTGGGGAAAAAAAGTATTTAGTCAGCCACCAATTGTGCAAGTTCTCCCACTTAAAAAAGTGGTCCTCTGTAGCTCAGCTGGTAGAGCACGGCGCTTGTAACGCCAAGGTAGTGGGTTCAATCCCCGGGACCACCTATACACAAAAATGTATGCACGCACGACTGTAAGTCGCTTTGGATAAAAGCATCTGCTAAATGGCATATTATTATTAAAAAGATGAGAGAGGCCTGTAATTTTCATCATAGGTACACGTCAACTATGACAGACAAAATGCGAAAAAAAATCCAGAAAATCACATTGTAGAATTTGTAATGAATTTATTTGCAAATTATGGTGGAAAATAAGTATTTGGTCAATAACAAAAGTTTCTCAATACTTTGTTATATACCCTTTGTTGGCAATGACACGGGTCAAACGTTTTCTGTAAGTCTTCACAAGGTTTTCACACACTGTTGCTGGTATTTTGGCCCATTCCTTCATGCAGATCTCCTCTAGAGCAGTGATGTTTTGGGGCTGTCGCTTGGCAACACGGACTTTCAACTCCCTCCAAAGATTTTCTATGGGGTTGAGATCTGGAGACTGGCTAGGCCACTCCAGGACCTTGAAATGCTTCTTACGAAGCCACTCCTTCGTTGCCCGGGCGGTGTGTTTGGGATCATTGTCATGCTGAAAGACCCAGCCACGTTTCATCTTCAATGCCCTTGCTGAAGGAAGGAGGTTTTCACTCAAAATCTCACGATACATGGCCCCATTCATTCTTTCCTTTACACGGATCAGTCGTCCTGGTCCCTTTGCAGAAAAACAGCCCCAAAGCATGATGTTCCACCCCCATGCTTCACAATAGGTATGGTGTTCTTTGGATGCAACTCAGCATTCTTTGTCCTCCAAACACGACGAGTTGAGTTTTTACCAAAAAGTTCTATTTTGGTTTCATCTGACCATATGACATTCTCCAAATCCTCTTCTGGATCATCCAAATGCACTCTAGCAAACTTCAGACGGGCCTGGACGTCTAGCACTGCAGGATTTGAGTCCCTGGCGGCGTAGTGTGTTACTGATGGTAGGCTTTGTTACTTTGGTCCCAGCTCTCTGCAGGTCATTCACTAGGTCCCCCCGTGTGGCTCTGGGATTTTTGCTCACCGTTCTTGTGATCATTTTGACCCCACGGGGTGAGATCTTGCGTGGAGCCCCAGATCGAGGGAGATTATCAGTGGTCTTGTATGTCTTCCATTTCCTAATAATTGCTCCCACAGTTGATTTCTTCAAACCAAGCTGCTTACCTATTGCAGATTCAGTCTTCCCAGCCTGGTGCAGGTCTACAATTTTGTTTCTGGTGTCCTTTGACAGCTCTTTGGTCTTGGCCATAGTGGAGTTTGGAGTGTGACTGTTTGAGGTTGTGGACAGGTGTCTTTTATACTGATAACAAGTTCAAACAAGTGCCATTAATACAGGTAACAAGTGGAGGACATAATAATTATTTTCCACCATAATTTGCACATAAATTCATTAAAAATCCTACAATGTGATTTTCTGGATTTTTTTTCTCAATTTGTCTGTCATAGTTGACGTGTACCTATGATGAAAATTACAGGCCTCTCTCATCTTTTAAGTGGGAGAACTTCCACAATTGGTGGCTGACTAAATACTTTTTTTCCCCACTGTACATGTGATACAGATATTATTTAGGAATGGATCTGATCAGAATATCCTTTTCATATGCATAGTATTTGCAGAATTTGAGCATAAATTAGTTTTAATCACATATAAACCACGTTAGTTCATGAAGTTGGTTACAAACATAACTGAGACCCTTTGTCTTCACACTAACAGTGAAGGCTACCATGAACTCAATGCAACAATAATGACTACTATATCCAGTACTATTAAATAGTCATCATTCCAGAAATAAGAGTTACATTCTGCAATCATACAAATCAGACATACAAATTAACCTAAAATTTACATTTTAGATTTTATTTATTTTTATTGAAAGGCTCAGTCAAAAGCAATTAAAACCTTTTGAAAATCTAAAATCGCAATATTTTCATAGAGACAGAGTGTAAGAATAACATTTGAAATAAATAAATAAATAAATTATTTTTTGTTTTGTTTTGTTTTTCCCTCAAAATTGCAAAACCTGTTTATTGAACATTTCCTACAAGGTGCAGTATATTTTATTCATACACCTAATACAATGTAGGCTAATCACTCTCATCGTTTAAAGGCAGGTCAAATTTAATTAGATGAAATTACATACTTATTAAAATTGGCCATATTATGTGTAGGCTTTGTATATTTTTTTCCAAAATCATGTAAAAGAAAGTAAGTAAAACAATTCTCAATATCGAGGCTAACTTCGTATAGTTTAATTAATTTTTTTGTTTCCTTACTTCCAACATCAAGTCTGGTGCAGCTACCAAAAGTCCACCACAGTGATACAATCCCTATTACTGCTGGTACAAAAACCTCTCTGTGTTGTGATGCTGCAGCTGTTACAGTGAATATCTGTCACGAATACAGCTGAGGCTGCCCCTCCTCCTTGCTCGGGCAGGCTTCGGCGTTTGCCGTCACCGGAGTACTAGCTACCACCGATCGATGTTTCTGTGTTACACTAGTCTTGTCTTTATTATTCACACCTGTTACCCATTATGCTTATTTGTTTCCCTATAATTATCTCTGTTTTCCCTCCTGGGTTTGTGCGTGATTGTCCGTTGTTTTACGTCGTTTGGTGAACTGTTGTTCTGGTTTACTTTTGTTTTAGTAAATCCATTCATTTCTCAGTTCTGTGTCCTGCGCCTGATTCCGTTTCACCACTTCACCCAGACGTTGACAGAATCACGCACCATCTATGGAGTCAGAGGGCAAGTCCTATCCCAGCGCCTCGGTAGAGGAACGCATCCAGCAGCACTCGACCATGCTGCAGACTCTAGGTTCGGCTATGGATCGAGTGGTGAACACCATGGATCGATGGGAGAGAGGTAGGTTTCCTACACTTCCTCCTCCTCCGATTTCTCCCCCATCAAGACCATCAAACCCTGGATCCAGTGGAATTCGGCTCTGGCTCCCGAGGGAATATGATGGGACAGCTGCCGGGTGTAAGGGTTCCCTGCTCCATGTGTGGCTCTACCTGGCAACCATCCACCCGGCTCCCTCGGGATACGAGAGAGTGTCCGCCCTCATCTCCTGTCTGTCGGGCAGAGCGCTGGAATGGGCCAACGCGGAGTGGGGTGGAATAGACGTTGAGTCCGTACGTTACGAGGATTTGACCCACTGTTTCCGGGCAGTATTCGATCATCCGCCGGAGGGGAGAGTGGCGGGGGAGCGTTTGTTTCACCTCAGGCAGGGAAGGAGGAGCGCACAGGACTTCGCCCTGGATTTCAGGACACTGGCAGCCAGCGCGGGATGGAATGAGAGGGCCCTGATTGACCACTACCGATGCAGTCTACGGGAGGATGTTCGTAGGGAGCTGGCCTGCAGGGACACAAATCTAAACCTGGACCAGCTGGTAGATTTATCGATCCACCCGCGGACGTCCGGATCAGGGTCCGTCCAGTCCATCCCCCAGCACTTCCGACTCCACTCTTATGGAGCTTGGAGGTGCTGATGTGGAGAGACCCGGCAAGGGGGTGGTCTCCTGCACCAACTGTGGCCGCAGAGTACACACTGCGGGCCGGTGCAGGAGAGGACCCTCATGGAATCAAGGCAGCAGGCAGGGCCCTGGTGGACCATCCCATGTGAGTAGGCATCCAACTCACCCAGAGCTCCCTGTTGCTCACATGATGATCAATGTAAATTTCCCTGGGTTTTCCCCACATTCCCAGCATAAGGCGCTCATAAATTCCAGCACAGCTGGGAATTTTATGGATAGGCTGGTTGCGCATAAATTAAGAATTCCTATATTGCCTGTAGATGTGCCCTTCCCCATACGTGCCCTAGATAGTTGCCCTTTAGGGTTGGGTATGGTTAGGGAGGTCACAGTTCCACTCCGGATGGAGACGCAGGGGGGGTCATGAGGAGAGAATTAGTCTCTTCCTTATCGATTCTCCTGCGTTTCCCGTGGTGCTGGGGCTTCCCTGGCTAGCCACCCATGACCCCAGGATTTCGTGGCAACAGAGGGCTCTTAAGGGATGGTCACCTCAGTGCTCGGGAAGGTGTGTAGGTGTTTCCGTAGTTGCAACTACGGTGGAGAGTCCAAAACATGTCTCCACAATGCACATTCCCTTAGAATATGCCGATTTGGCTTTCACCTTCTGTAAAAAGAAGGAGAGTCAATTACCACCCCATCGACGAGGGGATTGTGCGATAGTTCTCCGGGAGGGCGCTGCACTTCCCAGGAGTCACGTGTATCCTCTGTCACAGGAGGAGACGTTGGCTATGGAGACATTTGTCACCGAATCTCTGTGACAGAGATACATTCGGCCCTCCACTTCCCCTGCCTCCTCAAGTTTCTTTTTTTGTGAAGAAGAAGGCTGGAGGTTTACGCCCGTGCATTGACTATCGAGGTCTAAATCGGATAACTGTAAAATACAGCTATCCTCTACCTCTCATAGCTAGTATGACGAAGTCATTGCACGGGGCACGCTTCTTCACAAAATTGGACCTCAGGAGCGTGTACAATCTGGTCCGTATCCGGGAAGGGGACGAGTGGAAGACAGCATTTAGTAGTACCTCGCCATGCCGTACGGGTTGATGAATGCTCCCTCAGTCTTTCAATCCTTTGTTGATGAGATTTTCAGGGATCTGCACGGACAGGGTGTAGTGGTGTATATAGATGATATTCTCATCTACTCCGCTACACGCAACGAGCATGTGTCCCTGGTGCGCAAGGTGCTTGGTAGACTGTTGGAGCATGACCTGTACGTTAAGGCTGAGAAATGTCTGTTCTTCAAACAGTCTGTCTCTTTCTTAGGATACTGCCTGTTAGAGTCAGGGGTCGAGATGGAGTGTGACCGCATTTCAGCCGTGCATAATTGGCCGACTCCTACCACGGTAAAGGAGGTGCTGCGATTTTTGGAGTTTGCCAACTACTACCGGAGATTTATCCGGGGCTTTGGCCAGGTAGCAGCTCCCATAACCTCTTTGCTGAAGGGCGGACCTGTGCGCCTGCAGTGGTCAGCTGAGGTGGACAGGGCTTTTGGTAAGCTGAAGGCGCTGTTCACCTCGGCTCCCGTGCTGCCTCATCCGGATCCTTCCTTGCAATTCACAGTCGAGGTGGACGCATCAGAGGCTGGGATAGGAGGTGTACTGTCTCAGCACTCGGGTATGCCTCCCAAACTCCGCCCCTGTGCTTTCTTTTCGAAGAAGCTTTGCCCGGCGGAGCAAAACTATGATGTGGGGGATCGGGAGCTGTTAGCTGTTGTGAAAGCTCTTAAGGTGAGGAGACATTGGCTTGAGGGGGCAAAAAACAATTTTCTCATTTTTAATGACCACCGCAATCTGGAGTACATAGGCGCAGCGAGGAGACTGAACCCTCGTCAGGCAAGGTGGGCCATGTTTTTCACGCGTTTTGTGTTCACCCTATCGTACAGACCAGGTTCCCAGAATGCTAAGGCAGACGCTCTGTCCCGGCTGTATGACTCAGAGGAGCGGACCAGGGAGCCCACTCTCATACTTCCAGCTTCTTGTCTGGTGGCACCGGTGGTATGGGAGGTTGACGCGGATATCGAGCGAGCATTACGCACGGAGCCCACTCCCCCCCAGTGTCCAGTGGGTCGTGTGTACGTTCCGTCTGAGGTTCGCGATCGTTTGATCTATTGGGCTCACACGTCACCCTCTTCTGGCCATCCTGGCATCGGTCGGACAGTGCGCTGTCTTAGTGGGAAGTACTGGTGGCCTACTTTAGCTCAGGACGTGAGGGTTTATGTTTCTTCCTGTTCGGTGTGCGCCCAGTGCAAGGCACCTAGACACCTGCCCAGAGGGAAATTACAACCTCTCCCTGTTCCACAACGGCCGTGGTCACACCTATCGGTGGACTTTGTTACAGATCTTCCTCTGTCACAAGGTAACACCACGATACTGGTCGTTGTGGATCGGTTTTCTATGTCCTGTCATCTCATTCCTTTGCCCGGTTTCCCTACTGCCCTACAGACCGCGGAGGCCCTGTTTACATACGTCTTCCGGCACTACGGGGTACCTGAGGATATAGTGTCTGATCGGGGTCCCAGGTTTACATCAAGGGTCTGGAAGGCGTTCATGGACCATCTGGGGGTCTCGGTCAGCCTGACCTCAGGTTTTCACCCCGAGAGTAATGGGCAGGTGGAGAGAGTAAACCAGGATGTGGGAGGTCATATTGCCAGGACCGGCAGTGGGATTGGTCAGTTTACATCCCCTGGGCAGAGATGGCACAAACTTCCCTCCGCCACTCCCCCAGTGACCTGTCTCCCTTTCAGTGTGTACTAGGTTATCAGCCTGTCCTGGCGCCATGGCATCAGAGCCAGATCGAGGCACCTGCGGTGGATGAATGGTTTTGGCGCTCGGAGGAGACATGGAACGTTGCCCATGTACGCCTGCAAAGGGCTATCAAGAGACAGAAGGCAAGTGCCGACTGCCACCGCAGTGTATGCACCGGAGACCGGGTCTGGCTCTCGACCCGAAACCTGCCCCTTCGCCTGCCCTGCTGGAAGCTTGGTCAGCGGTTTGTGGGGCCCTTTAACGTCCTGAGGAGGTTGAACGAGGTTTGTTATAGGTTACAAGTCCCCCCTGATTACCGTATTAACCCCTCGTTCCATGTGTCTCTCCTCAGGCCGGTGGTAGCTGGTCCGCTCCAGGAGTCTGAGGTTCGGGAGGTTCCTCCGCCCTCATTTGACATCGAGGGTGCACCGGCGTACTCGGTCTGTTCCATTCTGGATTCGAGGCGTTGGGTTGGAGGCCTGCAGTATCTCGTGGAGTGGGAGATGTACGGTCCGGAGGAACGGAGCTGGGTTCCCAGGAGGGACATCCTCGACCCCTCCTTGTTAAGGGAGTTCCATCGTCGCCATCCGACTCGCCCTGCTCCGCGTCCTCCTGGCCGTACCCGAGGCCGGTGTCGACGCACGGCTGGAGCCAAAAGGGCCTACCGTTGGCCTAGCAACCAAAAGGTTGCGAGTTCAAATCCCCAGGACGACACGGTGAAACATCTGTCGATGTGCCCTTTAGCAAGGCACTTAACCCTAATTGCTCCCTGGTGGCCGTTTATAATGGCAGATGCTGGCCATGACCCCACTCTCCTAGGATGTCTCAGGGGGAGTTGGGATATCCCCCCCCCAAAAAAACATTTCCAATTCCTGTATAATACACGTGTGAATAGGACAAATATAAGCACCCACCTAATTACTATTATTAGAAAAGCAAACTCATGCAGGACAAATATATTCTAATGATGGGAACCTAGATTTGAAACACTTCTTTGCATAATGCATCTGCCCCACTGCTCTGGGAGTGTTTATATCCCTGTGAGTTTAACACTTCATGACTGAGAGCTGTCCTTCATGACAACAGAACCCACAACAACCATGACTTTTATCACCATCTTCATCTGGATTTTTGCCCTCTGTCTCCAAGGTAATATATTTTACAGAAAAGGACCTGGATCATAGCAATAAATATATAACCTCATTACAGTTTTAGTGAATATGCTAAATGGACAAATGAATGAACAATTTAATGCTAATGATACATGCCATCTCTGTTTCAGAGTCCAGAGGCCAGTACACTGTGACTCAGACTCCTGCAGTGAAAACTGTTTCAGTGGGTCACTCAGTCAGTCTCAGCTGTAAGACCAGCAGTGCTGTATACAGTAACAGCAATGGACACTATCTAGCCTGGTATCAACAGAAACCTGAAGGAGCTCCTAAACTCCTAATATACTTGGCTAAAACTCTTCAGTCTGGGACTCCATCTAGATTCAGTGGCAGTGGATCTGGGAGTGACTTCACTCTGACCATCAGTGGAGTCCAGGCTGAAGATGCAGGAGATTACTACTGTCAGAGTTACCACAGTGGTGGAGTGTTCACACAGTGATACAGAGCCGTACAAAAACCTCCCTCAGTCAGACTGCACAGTGACTGTACTGCTACAGCTGGGACCTACTGCAGGTGCTGAGGGGGAAGAGACAGTGACATGGAACACTGGACCTGTGGGTGTTGTCAGTTCAGGAATGATTTAACACGAGGGTGGATAAGTTGACCTTATAGTCAGCATCACTGATATATTAAGATCAGTTTATTTTAGTTCAGTCAGACCACATAAATATGCCTTCCCTGTTGCTATGGCAAACTAACCTTTTATTAACATGTCAGACAATAAGTTGAATGGACTCCATCTTTGTGAAATATTGTCTCACATGATTTCAGAATAAATATCCCAGTCTCTGCAATGTCCCCCAGTCAGGTAGTGAGTTTCAAGCAAAGATTCAACCATATTTACTAAGATCATTTAACATGATTATAACCCACTAAAACAACCTGAGGTTCTGTCATACACGAGACAGTGACAAGGAACACTGGTTAGTGAAGTCAACTTTGAATATGTTTAGAAAGCATCATTCAGATTACATTTACATTTAAGTCATTTAGCAGACACTCTTATCCAGAGCGACTTACAGTTAATGAGTGCATACATATATATATATATATATTTATTTATTTTCATACTGGCCCCCCATGGGAATCGAACCCACAACCCTGGTGTTGCAAACGCCATGCTCTACCAACTGAGCTACATCCCTGCCGGCCATTTCCTTTCCTTCCCTGGACGACGCTGGGCCAATTGTGCGCCGCCCCATGGGTCTCCCGGTCGCGGCCGGCTACGACAGAGCTCTGTCACATGTTCCCCATCATCATCATTGTAGTGCACCTCCAAAAGTTATTTGAAGTTCTGAAATACCCACAATACCAGTCCAATATGCAAAATAATATGTAGAGAAGTAAAGAAGAAGAAGGTGATGTTATATCAGCATCAGCCCCCCTAGATACAATTTCCATAATGCACCTCACAACAAAATATTGATGTGATCATCTAGCATCATATTAACTATTTTGGTGAGCAGGTTACTGACTGTTACATCTGTGAATGAGACATGATGCTGGATCTGTGAATGTGACATGATGCTGGGCTCAAACAGACATATTATATGTCATGAATTACATGATGGCATATCTGTTATGTCTCCCTCCCTGAATCAACCATAGAGGTTCAAACCAGTTCACTCCCTCACATCTGGCCCAGTCCAGGGTATTTCAGGCAGTGAAACTGGTCAACTGCTAGACTGGGAGCTGTGTGAGTGAAACTAAGATTTGCATAGACAGGGCTGGGTGGTTCTGCTTGTCCCAGAATAGAACAGTACTGTCACCAGATGTTCACTCTGTCCCCAGAGGGTTGGAGGTAGAGAAGACTATATGACTATGTGATACTTCTAATATTATGTGGACAACTTAAAAATGAATGTAGCTTAATTTAGGTGTGAGCACATTGGTAATCATCGAAGATATCGATGAAATTTTCAATAGCATTAGATTACTGTCTTTATAAGTCTATAAGCCAAGCAGGTCAAAAACTTCCAAGAAATATGAATAAAGAGTACCTACTACATGTGGCTAAACCTCTCCTGTTACTCTGTGTAAATAGTAGTATATTGTGTTAGTATGAACTACTGGTTGATAACGATGTGGTTAGAACATAAATAACTAATCAATGAGGTTTAGGTCGGATAGTTTTCATAGAAACTGTGAATCAGGTTATATGCATATATTTCTATATCACTCAACAACATTTAAGATTAACGTCTATTTGGATTTATTGAAATAGACAATGAAAATATTTGTTCTTATGGGAAATCTTTATTTTCATCCATTAATCAAAGCATCAAAGCAAACATTCCTACAGTATCTAATAGTAATAAAACAGAACACATCACATCTAACACTGATACAACCTCAGTCTACAGAGAGGATTGACACATGAACTCAAGCAAAGCCCTCTGTTAGTCTACATGTCAGTGATCAATAAGACAGAGAACATCTGATCTCAGAACAGAGTAAAAGCAGAAGAACCAGCAGCCTCTCTCCACAGGGCTGTGTGACTGAGGGGTCCTACCCAGAACAGTCAGCCCTCCTCATGGTCTTGGTGACTGTAGTCTGGGATTTCTGCTGGGCTTCACAGGTCACCTCTCCTGCCTTTGTCCACTCCTGGGCAGTGAGAGTCAGGGTGCTGCTCCAGCTGTACAGACCGTCCTTCTCCAGGACCCCGGGACTGGCCTCCTGATTCTTGCTGGTCCCGTCCACTTTCCAGCTCATGGTCCAGTCTGAGGGGAAGCCCTTGTTGGCCAGACACGTCAGTGTGGCTGTTGTTGTACTGGACAGCTCCTCACTAGAGGGGGGCAGGACGGTGAGGGTGGGGGCACTGTTACCTGGAACAAACAGAAATCATCTACTAAGTAACTACATCAAGTACAGCTACAGTAAGATATTATCTTCAGCAAAGGACACATCAAAATAAAGTGAATTGTAAATGCCTTCTAAATATGAAAATAAAGGTTACATTGTTTAAAAGATGTGGAGAAAACACTAAAGTAATAAGATACAAAGCAGATTTATGAACCTAACAAGTATAAAGTGGTTAAATAACTAGAGTTACTGTTCATATGGTGTCAGTTACACATGTCATACAGATATTGTTTAGGAATGGATTTGATCAGAATAGCCTACTCATATTCATAGTATTTGCAGAATTTGAGCATAAATTAATTTTAAATAGGTATCAAACATGTTAGATCATGAAGTCGGTTTCAAACTGAGACCTTTTGTCTTCACAGTAACAGTGAAGGCTACCATGAACACAATGCAACAATGATGCTTACTATATCCAATACTATTCAAATGTAATTTGAAAAACATCTAAAATATCTAAAATCAAAATATTTTAATAGAGAGAGAGTTTAGGAAAGTAAATACCACGTTTTATCAGAAAGAAATATAAAGAGAGCTTGTTTCTTACTTCCAACATCAAGTCTGGTACCGCTACCAAAAGTCTACCACAGTGATACAATCCCTATTACTGCTCGTACAAAAACCTCCTGCACATGTGGCAAGCTGAATTTCTTTAGACTTTGTTTTAAATCATTGAATCTACTATGGTATGAATACTTGTCAAAGATTATTTTATCTTGTTCATTTGAAATAAAGTATTTTCTGTTTTGTTTTCCCCAAAATTTTGCAAAACCTACTGTTTATTGTACATTTCTTAAAAGGTGCAGTATGTTTTTTCATACAACTCATCTAAAATGTAGACTAATCACTCTCATCGTTTAAAGGCAGGTCAAATTTGATTCGATGTAATAACATTCATATTCTAACTGGCCATTGTATATTTCCCCCCAAAATCATGTAAAAAAAAAGGTATGTTAAGAAATCCTCAATATCGAGGCTAAATTGACAGAGAAATTGAAACACTACATCAAAAGGTAAATCAAATGGTTAATTTTGTGTTTACTTACTTCCAACATCAAGTCTGGTGCCGCTACCAAAAGTCCACCACAGTGATACAATCCCTATTACTGCTGGTACAAAAACCTCTCTGTGTTGTGATGCTGCAGCTGTTACAGTGAAGATCACTCATACAGAATCATCATCAACACAAATACACTTTAACATCTTCCAGGTAGAACAAACACTTCATATAAGCTGTTTCTAGATAATACAAATATGAATTGTATCTTAAATCCAGATATGAGTATTTTTTCCTTCTTCTGTGTATCAGGTGTTCTCCTAGTCTGGAGGTACAGTCCAGAATTAGATCCAGTGTTGCTAGTATTCCTCCATATTGTCCATATGAAAGACAACAGCAGCAGCAGTAGTGATAGTGATCCATGTTGTATATTCCTTTATTAAAGATGTTGATCTCACATTTAACAGTGGTGGTAAAGTCACAGAGGACAGACAACACTACCAGAGGAATCCTACCAGCTTTAGTTTAGAGAAGTGTTCACTAACTGATTAGAGGAACTTACATGAGAGACCAAGCATGAGTGAACAGACAGTTCATTATATCTGATCATCATCAGAATAAAAATACAATGGTGGTGTGACATAAAAGTTGCCATGCATTAGTGATCTGAGTAAACAGTTGCTGTTTGATGTTATTAAAGGGGCAGCAGGTAGCTAGCGGTTAGAGCGTTGGACCAGTAACTGAAAGGTCGCTACTTCGAATATCCGGGCCGACATCCGGGTGAAACATATGATGATGTGCCCTTGAGTAAAGCACCCTAATTGATCCATGGTCGCCGTTGACAATGGCAGACCCTGGCCTTGACCCTAGTCTCCGAGGATGTCTCAGGGGGAGTTGGGATATGCAAAAAAATACAATTCCAATTTACACGTGTATAATACACGTGTGAAATAGGGCAAATATAAGCACCCACCTAATTATTATAAAACCAATCTCACGCAGGACAAAATATATACTAATGATGGAAGCCTACTTGGAAACTGAACTAGATTTGAAACATTCATTTGCATAATATATCTGCTCCGCTGCTCTGAGAGCATTTATATCCCTGTGAGTTGAACACTTCATGACTGAGAGCTGTCCTTCATGACAACAGAACCCACAACAACCATGACTTTTACTACCATCTTCATCTGGACACTTGCTTTTTACATCAAGGGTAAAAAAAAAGGAGTTATGTGTTTGTATAATGAAAAGTAAACAATTTGAGTGGACTGAAAAATTGTTAAGAATGTTTTTTAATGTACAATTACTTGTTTTTTCTTTCAGAATCCAAAGGACAGTACACTGTTACTCAGACTCCTGCAGTGAAAGCTGTTCTCCCAGAACAGACAGTCTCTCTGAACTGTAAAACCAGCAGTAATGTGTATAGTAATTGTTACAATGGTCAGTCATGGGGCCATCAGTGTCTATCCTGGTACCAACAGAAACCTGGAGAAAAACCCAAACTCATGATGCTCCCAGGGAACACACTCCATTCTGGGACTCCTTCTAGATTCAGTGGTAGTGGATCTGGGAGTGACTTCACTCTGACCATCAGTGGAGTCCAGGCTGAAGATGCAGGAGATTACTACTGTCAGAGTTACCATAGTGGTGGAGTGTTCACACAGTGATACAGAGCCGTACAAAAACCTCCCTCAGTCAGACTGCACAGTGACTGTACTGCTACAGCTGGGACCTACTGCAGGTGCTGAGGGGGAAGAGACAGTGACATGGAACACTGATTAGTTAAATCAACTTTGAATATGTTTAGAAAGCATCATCATGTTCCCCATTTTTTAACTCATTATTTTTGTGATGACCTGAAAGTTCACATAAAAAGTTAGATATCCAGGCTCTGCTGTAGCCGGCCGCAACCGGGAGACCAATGGGGCGGCGCACAATTGGCCCAGCGTCGTCCAGGGTAGGGGAGGGAATGGCCGGCAGGGAGGTAGCTCAGTTGATAGAGCATGGCGTTTGCAACGCCAGGGTTGTGGGTTCGATTCCCACGGGGGGCCAGTATGAAAATAAAAAAGAATAATGTAAGTCGCTCTGGATAAGAGCGTCTGCTAAATGACTAAAATGTAAATGTAATATTTTGAAACAAAATAGTAATGTATTTATATTATCTTTATTTTACCTTTATTTTCCCAGGCTAGTCTCATTGACATTAAATATCTATTTTATAAGAGAGGCTAGGACAAAATAGCAGCACACAAAGCTTTACACACAATTTACAACAGAAAACACAAAGCACTACAGTTTAAAACCATACATTTACACATTGAGAAGGCAATAATTATTTGGAGAGATGTGGTGCATTTAAGGGTCAAAACATTGACAGCCCCCCACTTAATTGTCCACCATAGTTTTTAACCTAGCTACAGTAGTCAATCAAAGAGATTAGCTCCTGCAAAGGTGAAATGGGAGCTATTACCAGTCCACATGAGAAGCCAAACAAAAGGTGTTATGACCTCTACATTACTTAAAAGTTACAATCACTTCAGCCCCCTAAAAACAAGTTCCCAAATTGACCTCACAACCAAATGTCTGATTTTAATGGATGTATTCATATACAGCAAAATATTAACTTTTTTACCGAGTAGGTTACTGACTGCTAGACCTGTGAATGAGACCTGATACTGGACTCAACCATGAGACACATGTACACTATTTACATACACTATCTACACTACACTATCTACACTACACTATCTACACTATCTACACTATTTACATACACTATCTACACTACACTATCTACACTACACTATCTACACTACACTATCTACACTATCTACACTATCTACATACACTATCTACACTGCACTATCTACACGACACTATCTACACTACACTATCTACACTATCTACACTATTTACATACACTATCTACACTACACTATCTACACTATAATCACTACCTACATAAAGTATAATACTCATTTTATCCATCATTAATTACATCATGCCATATCTGTTATGTCTCCCATCCTGCATCCACCATAGAGGTTAAAACCAGTCACTCCCTCACATCTGGCCCCGTCCAGGGTATGTCAGGCAGAGAAACTGTTCAACTGCTATACTGATGGCTGTTGGATTGAAACTGAGCTTTACATGGACAGAGCTGGGTGGTTATGCTTGTCCCAGAACAGAGCAGCACTGTCACCAGATGTTCACTCTGTCCCCAGGGGATTGATAGGTAGAGAAGATCTGGGGAAATATAATGGAGAAGTTTAGACTACACATTGTTGAAAACCATTGCTAAAACATCTAATTTAATAAAATCATATTAGGAATTAAACATTCTAAATATACACTACCGTTCAAAAGTTTGGGGTCACTTAGATATTAACATGTTTTCGAAAGAAAATCATTTTTTTTGTCCATTAAAATAACATCAAATTGATAAGAAATACAGTGTAGACATCGTTAATGTTGTAAATGGCTATTGTAGATGGAAACGGCTTATTTTTAATGGAATATCTACATAGGCGTACAGAGGCCCATTATCAACAACCATCAGTCCTGTGTTCCAATGGCATGTTGTGTTTGCTAATCCAAGTTTATCATTTTAACAGGCTAATTGATCATCAGAAAACCCTTTTGCAAATATGTTAGCACAGCTGACAGTTGTGCTGATTAAAGAAGCAATAAAACTGGCCTTCTTGAGACTAGTTGAGTATCTGGAGCATCAGCAATTGTGGGTTCGATTACAGGCTCAAAATGGTCAGAACAAAGAACTTTCTTCTGAAACTCGTCAGTCTATTCTTGTTCTGAGAAATGAAGGCTATTCCATGCGAGAAATTGCCAAGAAACTAAAGATCTAGTACAACGCTATGTACTACTCCTATCACAGAACAGCGCAAACTGGCTCTAACCAGAATAGAAAGAGGAGTGGGTGCCCCGGTGCACAACTGAGCAAGAGGACAAATACATTAGAGTGTCTAGTTTGAGAAACAGACGCATCACAGGTCCTCAACTGGCAGCTTCATTAAATAGTACCCGCAAAACACCAGTCTCCGGGATGCTAACCTTCTAGGCAGAGTTGCAAAGAAAAAGCCATATCTCAGACTGGCCAATAAAAAGAAAAGATTAAGATGGGCAAAAGAACACAGACACTGGACAGAGGAAGATTGGAAAAAAGTGTTATGGACAGACAAATCGAAGTTTGAGGTGTTTGGATCACAAAGAAGAACATTTGTGAGAAGCAGACCAAATGAAAAGATGCTGGAGGAGTGCTTGATGCCATCTGTCAAGCATGGTGGAGGCAATGTGACGGTCTGTGGGTGCTTTGGTGGTGGTAAAGTGGGAGATTTTTTACAGGGTAATAGGGATCTTGAAGAAGGAAGGCTATCACTCCATTTTGTAACGCCATGCCATACCCTGTGGATGGCGCTTGATTGGAGCCAATTTCCTCCTACAACAGGACAATGACCAAAAGCACAGCTCCAAACTATGCAATAACTATTTAGGGAAGAAGTAGTCAGCTGGTATTCTGTCTATAATGGAGTGGCCAGCACAGTCACCGGATCTCAACCCTATTGAGCTGATGTGGGAGCAGCTTGACCGTATGAAGTGCCCATCAAGCCAATCCAACTTGTGGGGGGTGCTTCAGGAAGCATGGGGTGAAATCTCTTCAGATTACCTCAACAAATTGACAACTAGAATGCCAAAGGTCTGCAAGGCTGTAATTGCTGCAAATGGAGAATTATTCGACGAAAGCAAAGTTTGAAGGACACAATTATTATTTATATTAAAAATCATTATTTCTAACCTTGTCAATGACTGCATTTCCAATGCATTTTGCTATATTTCCTATTCAAACTCATTTCATGTATGTTTTCATGGAAAACAAGGACATTTCTAAGTGACCCCAAACTTTATGGAAAGTAACTATTTAGAAGTGTGAGTTCTAAGAGCAGATCTTCGAGGTTTGTTATAAAAAATCACTCATTATTATCAATGGTATTGGTGCTACAGTATAACAGGATCATTCAGTTGTAGAAATGATTGCAGAGTATTTGTTGTATCAGATGCCCTTTTAAATCTGTTTGAAAACATGAGAGTAGCTATATGCTACAATGCTAAATTATGAAAGAAGCTGATTGATATTAATTAGTATGAAATGTGCTGCCTATTCATGAGATAGTGATCACTGGAATCATGATTAAATCAACTTTTGGGTTATATGTAAATCAAAACAAGCTTTATTTGAACTCAGAGGCAAGAAGACATGCACAACTTAATCTCAAAATAGTTCATTTGGCACACACCACTACTGATATTATTCACTATTATAATATAACATTCTGCTCTAAAAAACGAATGCTTCCAGAACTAGCACCATTTGGGGACTCTCTAGCCTCCTACAATGGTTTCTAGACACTACAGTGACTTCTCCGGAAGGCGGCTGAATAACTGGTGTTGTCGTGGGTGACCCTGCAGGTGTACACCTCTCCCTCTTCCCAGAGTGCCATGCTCAGGGTCAAGGTGCTGCTGCGGCTGTAGTGGCCGCCCTTCTCTTCTTCTGTGGTGGTCAGGACCCCCTCCTTCACCTCCGCCCCATTCACCTACCAGCTCACCATCTTCCCCTGGGGGAGTAGCCGCTCAGCAGGCAGGCCAGTGTGGCTGAGCCCCCGGAGATCTGCTCAGAGGACGGGGGGAGCAGAGACAACTGTGGGCCTGACAGAGGGACCATCTGGAAGA